>NW_027203739.1:0-58364 GCF_024711535.1 Dipodomys merriami | reverse complement strand
AGGGTTAGAGTGAGGGTTAGGGAGAGGTTGAGGGTTAGGGATAGTGTAAGGGTTAGGATTAGGTTTACAGTTAAGGTTAGGGTTAGGTTTGGGATTAGGTTGAGGGTGAGGGTTATGGTTATCCTTACGGTTAGGGTTAGGTTTAGGGTGAGGGTTAGGGATAGGGTTAGGGTTAGGATGAGGGTGAGGGTGAGGGTTAGGGTTAGGTTTAGGGTGAGGGTTAGGATTAAGGTGAGGGTTAAGGTTAGGGTGACGGTGAGGGTAAGGGTTAGGGTGAGGGCTAGGTTTAGGGTTAGGGTTAGGTTGAGGTTAAGGTTTAGGGTGAGTGTGAGGTTGAGGGTTTGGTTTAGGATGAGGCTTAGGTTTAGGGTTAGGCTTTGGGTGAGGGTGAGGTTGAGGGTAAGAGTTAGGTTTAGCGTGAGGGTTAGTGTTATGGTTAGGGTTACGGTGAGGGTGAGGGTTTGGGTGATGGTAAGGGTGAGGGTGAGGTTGAGGGTTAGGTATAGAGTGAGGGTTAGGGTTATGATTAAAATGAGGGTGAGGTTTAGGGTGAGTGTTAGGGTGAGTTGAGGTTTAGGGTTTGCATTAGGATAAGGGTTAGGGTTAGGTGAGTTTTAGCGTTAGGATTAGGGTGAGGGTGAGGTTGAGGATGAGTGTTAGGTTTAGGCTGAAGTGTAGGGTTAGGGTTAGGGATAGGGTAAGGATTAGGGTTAGGGTTAAGTTTAGGGTGAGTGTTATGCTGAAGGGTAGGTTTCGGGTTAGGGTGAGGGTTAGGGTTAGGGTTAGGGTTAGGGTTAGCGTTAGGGTGAGGTTGAGGTTGAGGGTAAGGTTTAGGGTGATGGTTAGGGTGAGGTTGAGGTTTAGGGTTAGCATTAGGTTTAGAGTTAGCCTTAGGCTAAGTTTTAGGGTTAGGATTAGGGTTGGGGTGTGGGTGAGGGCTAGTGTTAGCAATAGGGTTAGGTTTAGGATTAGGGTTAGTGTGAGGGTTAGGGATAGGCTTATGGTAAGGATGAGGGTAAGGGTTAGGGTTATGGTGAGGGTGAGGGTGAGGGTTAGGGTTAGGGTTAGTTTTAGCGTGAGGGCTAGGGTGAGGTTGAGGGTTTGGTTGAGGGATATTGTGAGGGTATTAGTTTCGGTTAGGAAAAGGTTAGAGTTAGGGTTAGGGTGAGGATTTGGGTGAGGCTGAGGTTTAAGTTGAGGATTAGGGTTAGGGTGAGGATTAGGGTTAGGGTTAGGTTAAGGGTGAGAATTAGGGTGATGTTTAGGGTGAGGGTAAGGTTTAGGGCGTGGGTGAGGGTGAGGGTGAGGGTTAGGGTGTAGGTGAGGGTTATGGTTAGGGTGAGGGCTAGGGTTAGGGTTATGGTTAGGGTGAGGTTTAGGTTTAGCGTGAGGGTGAGGGTGAAGGTTAGGTATAGGATTACGCTTGGGTGTAGGGTTAGGCTTAGTGTGAGGGTCAGAGTTAGGGTTTAGGGTCAGGTTTAGGGTTATGGTTCGGGTTAGGGCTAGGGTGAGGGTTAGGGTTAGGGTGAGGTTTAGGGTGAGGTGAGGGTTAGGATTGGGATTACGGTTAGTTTTAGGGTGAGGGTAAGTGATAGGGTTAGGGTTAGTCTGAGGGTGAGGGTTAGGGTTAGGTTTAGAGTTAGGGTGAGGGTGAGGGTTAGGGTTAGGTTTTGTATTAGGTTTAGGGTTAGTGTAAGGCTGAGGGTGAGGTTGAGGGTGAGGGTGACGGTTAGGGTGAGGGTTAGGTTTAGGGTTAGGTTTAGGATGAGGGTTAGGCTGAGCGTTAGGGTTATTGTTCGGGAAAGGATAAGTGTTAGGGTGGGAGTGAGGTTTAGGGTTAGGCTTAGGGTTAGGGTGACGGTTAGTGTGAGGTTTAGTGTTTGGTTTAGGTTTAGGGTTAGTGTGAGTGTTAGCGTTAGGGTAAGGGTTAGTATGAGTGTTAGGGTGATGGTGAGGGATAGGGTTAAGGTGAGGGTAAGGGTTAGGGCGAGTTTTAGGGTGAGGCTGAGGGTTAATGTAGCATTAGGTGTAAGGTGAGGGTGAGGGTGATGGTGAGGCTTAGCATAAGTGTTAGGGATTGGGTGACTATTAGGGTTAGGGTTAGGTTTAGGGTGACGCTTATGCTAAGGGGTAGGGTTAGGGTTAGTGTTAGGGTGAGGGTTAGGGTGTGGGTTAATGTTAGGGTTAGGGTGAGGTTGAGGGTGAGGGTAAGGGTTAGGGTGAGGGTTATGGTGAGGTTGAGGTTAAGGGTTAGCATTAGGGTTAGGGTTAGGGTTAAGATTAGTGTTAGGGTGAGGGTGAGGGCTAGTGTAACCATTAGGGTTAGGATTAGGGTTAAGGTGAGGGTGAGGTTTAGGGTGAGGGAGAGGGTTAGTTTGAGGGTTAGGGTGAGGGTGAGGTATTTGGTTAGGAAAGGCTTAGGGTTAGGGTTAGGGTGAGGATTAGGGAGAGTGTGAGGTTTAAGTTGAGGATTAGGGTTAGGGTGAGGATTGGGGTTAAGGTTAGGGTTTGGGTTAGGGTTAGGGTGATGTTTAGGGTGAGGGTGATGGTTAGGGTGAGGGTGAGGCTGAGAGTGTGGGTGAGGGTGTAGGTGAGGGTTAGGGTGATGTTGATGGTTGGGGTGATGGTGAGAGTTAGGGTAAAGGTGAGGGTGAGGGTTCGGTTAGGGTTAGGGTGAGGGTTAGGGTTAGGGTTAGGGTTAGTGTGAGGATACGGGTTAGGGCGAAGGTGAGGGTTAGGGTTAGCGTTAGGGTTAGGGTTAGGTTTAGGATGAGGGTTAAGGTGAGGTTTAGGGTTAGTATGAGGTTGAGGGTTAGAGTTAGGTTTAGGGTGAGGGTTAGGGTTAGGGTTAGGGTTAGAGTGAGGGTTAGTGTGAGGGTTAGGGTTAGGATGAGGGTTAGGCTGAGAGTTAAGTTTTGGGTTAGGGTGAGGGTGAGGTTAGGTTTTGGATTAGGGTTAAGGTTAGGGATAGGGTTATGATTAGTGTGAGGGTTTTGGTTAGGTTTAGGTTTAGAGTTAGGGTGAGGGTTAGGGTTAGTGTTTGGATTAGTGTTAGGATTAGGGTTAGGCTGAGGGTGAGGTTGAGGGTGAGGGTGAGGGTTAGGGTTAATGTGAGGTTTAGGGTTAGGATTAGCTTTAAGGTTAGGCTGAGGGTTAGGTTTAGGTTTAGGGTTAGAATGAGGGTTAGGCTGAGGGTTAGGTTTAGGTTTCAGGTGAGGGTAAGGGTTAGGGTGAGTTTTAGGGTGAAGGTGAGGGTTAGGTTAAGGCTTAGGGTTAGGGTGAGGGTTAGGGTTAGGTTAAGGGTGAGGGTGAGGTTTCGGGTGACGGTGAGGGTGAGGGTTAGGGTTAGGTGAGGGTTAGGGATAGGGTTGGGGTTAGGTTGAAGTTTAGGGTTAGGGTTAGGGTTAGAGTTAGGGTGAGGGTGAGTGTGAGGTTTAGGGTTAGGTTAGGGTTAGGCTGAGGGTTAGGGTGAGGGTGTGGGTGAGGTTTAGGGTTAGGATGAGGGTTAGATTTTGGGTTAGGGTTAGGGTTGGGTTGAGGGTTAGGTTTAGGGTTAGGAAGTGGGTTTGGCTGAGGGTTATGTTTATGGTTAGGGTGAGGTTTAGGGTTAGTGTGAGGTTTAGGATGAGTGTTAGGGTGATGGTGAGGGATAGGTTTAAGGTGAGGGTAAGGGTTAGGGCGAGTTTTAGGGTGAGGCTGAGGGTTAATGTAGCATTAGGTGTAAGGTGAGGGTGAGGGTGATGGTGAGGCTTAGCATAAGTGTTAGGGATTGGGTGACTATTAGGGTTAGGGTTAGGTTTAGGGTGACGCTTATGCTAAGGGGTAGGGTTAGGGTTAGTGTTAGGGTGAGGGTTAGGGTGTGGGTTAATGTTAGGGTTAGGGTTAGGGTGAGGTTGAGGGTGAGGGTAAGGGTTAGGGTGAGGGTTATGGTGAGGTTGAGGTTAAGGGTTAGCATTAGGGTTAGGGTTAGGGTTAAGATTAGGGTTAGGGTGAGGTGAGGGCTAGTGTTACCATTAGGGTTAGGATTAGGGTTAAGGTGAGGGTGAGGTTTAGGGTGAGGGAGAGGGTTAGTTTGAGGGTTAGGGTGAGGGTGAGGTATTTGGTTAGGAAAGGCTTAGGGTTAGGGTTAGGGTGAGGATTAGGGAGAGTGTGAGGTTTAAGTTGAGGATTAGGGTTAGGGTGAAGATTGGGGTTAAGGTTAGGGTTTGGGTTAGGGTTAGGGTGATGTTTAGGGTGAGGGTGATGGTTAGGGTGAGGGTGAGGCTGAGAGTGCGGGTGAGGGTGTAGGTGAGGGTTAGGGTGATGTTGATGGTTGGGGTGATGGTGAGGGTTAGGGTAAAGGTGAGGGTGAGGGTTCGGTTAGGGTTAGGGTGAGGTTTAGGGTTAGGGTTAGGGTTAGTGTGAGGATACGGGTTAGGGCGAGGGTTAGGGTGAGAGTGAGGGTTAGGGTTAGCGTTAGGGTTAGGGTTAGGTTTAGGATGAGGGTTAAGGTGAGGTTTAGGGTTAGTAT
The DNA here is from genome assembly GCF_024711535.1 of Dipodomys merriami. Lineage (NCBI taxonomy): Eukaryota > Metazoa > Chordata > Mammalia > Rodentia > Heteromyidae > Dipodomys > Dipodomys merriami. The sequence goes on along the minus strand of NW_027203739.1, from coordinate 53,854 downwards.
GAGGGTGAGGGTTAGAGTTAGGTTTAGGGTGAGGGTTAGGGTTAGGGTTAGGGTTAGAGTGAGGGTTAGTGTGAGGGTTAGGGTTAGGATGAGGGTTAGGCTGAGAGTTAAGTTTTGGGTTAGGGTGAGGGTGAGGGTTAGGTTTTGGATTAGGGTTAGGGTTAGGGATAGGGTTATGATTAGTGTGAGGGTTTTGGTTAGGTTTAGGTTTAGAGTTAGGGTGAGGGTTAGGGTTAGTGTTTGGATTAGTGTTAGGATTAGGGTTAGGCTGAGGGTGAGGTTGAGGGTGAGGGTGAGGGTTAGGGTTAATGTGAGGTTTAGGGTTAGGATCAGCTTTAAGGTTAGGGTGAGGGTTAGGTTTAGGTTTAGGGTTAGAATGAGGGTTAGGCTGAGGGTTAGGTTTAGGTTTGAGGTGAGGGTAAGGGTTAGGGTGAGTTTTAGGGTGAAGGTGAGGGTTAGGTTAAGGCTTAGGCTTAGGGTGAGGGTTAGGGTTAGGGTTAGGGTGAGGGTGAGGTTTAGGGTGACGGTGAGGGTGAGGGTGAGGGTTAGGTTTAGGTGAGGGTTAGGGATAGAGTTGGGGTTAGGTTGAAGTTTAGGGTTAGGGTTAGGGTTAGAGTTAGGGTGAGGGTGAGTGTGAGGTTTAGGGTTAGGTTTAGGGTTAGGTTAGGGTTAGGCTGAGGGTGAGGGTGAGGGTGAGGTTTAGGGTTAGGATGAGGGTTAGATTTTGGGTTAGGGTTAGGGTTGGGTTGAGGGTTAGGTTTAGGGTTAGGAAGTGGGTTTGGCTGAGGGTTATGTTTATGGTTAGGGTGAGGTTTAGGGTTAGTGTGAGGGTTAGGATGAAGGTTAGGCTGAGTGTTAGTGTTAGGGTTGGGGTGAGGGTAAGGGTTAGGGTGAGAGTGAAGTTTAGTTTTAGGATTAGGTTTATGATTAGGGTGAGGGTAAGGGATAGGGTTAGGATTAGGGTGAGGGTTAGGGTAAAGGTTAGGGTTAGGGTTAGCATTCGGGTGATGGTGAGTTTTAAGGTGAGGGTTAGGGTTAGGATGATGACTAGGATTAGGTTTAGGGTGAGGTTTATGATTAGGGTTATACTTAGAGTGAGGGTGAGGTTTAGTGTGAGGGTGAGGTTGAAGGTGTAGTTGAGGGTTAGGGTTAGGGTGAGGGTTAATGTGACGGTGACGGTGAGGGTTAGGGTGAAGTTGAGGGTTTGGGATAGGGTTAGTGTGTGGGTTAGGATTAGGGTTAGTATTAGGGTGAGGGGTAGGGTGAGGGGTAGGGTTCGGGTTAGGTTGAGGGATAGCGTTAATGTGAGGATTACGGTTAGGGTTAGGGTTAGTGTGAGGATAAGGATAATATTGAGGTTTAGGGTGAGAGTGAGTTTTAGGGTTAGCGTTAGGTTTAAGGTGAGGGTTATTGTGAAGGTTAAGGTGAGGGTTAGGTTTAGTATGAGGGTGAGGGTTAGAGTTAGGTTTAGATTGAGGGTTAGTGTTAGGGTGAGGTTTAGGTTCCGGTTAGGGTGAGGGTGAGGGTTCGGGTTCGGGTGAGTTTTAGGGTGTGGGTGACGGTTAAGGTTAGGGTGAGGGTTAGGGTTACGGTGAGGATTAGGGTTAGGGTTAGGGTTAGGGTTATAGTGAGGGTAAAGGTTAGGATGAGGTTTAGGGTGAGGGTGAGTTTTAGGGATAGCGTTAGTGTTAGGGTGAGGGTTAGGGTGAGGGTTAGGATCCAGGTTAGGTTAGGTGAGGGTGAGGGTTATCGTTAGGTTTAGGGTTAGGTTTAGGGTGAGGGTAAGGTTTAGAGTGAGAGTTTGGGAGAGGGTGAGAATTAGGTTGAGGGTGAGGTTTAGGGTTAGCGAGAGAGTTAGGTTTAGGTTTAGGTTTAGGGTAGTGTGAGCGTTCAGGTTAGGTTGAGGGTTAGGGTTAGGTTTAGGGTTAGTATAAAGGATAGGGTGATGGTTAGGGTTACGGTTAGTGTGATTGTTAGGTTTATGGTTAGGATTTGGGTTAGGTTGAGGGTAAATGTTAGGGTGAGGGTTAGGGTGATGCTGAGGGTTAGGGTTAGGGTGAGGTTAGGTTCAGGGTTAGGATTAGGGTTACAGTTAGGGTAAGGCTGAGGGGGAAGGGGAGGTTGAGGGTGAAGGTTAGGGTTAAAGTTAGGGATAGGGTGAGGATTTGGGTTACAGTTAGATTTAGGTTTAGGGTTAGGCTGAGGGGTAGGGTTAGGGTTAGGGTTGAGTGTTAGGTTTATTGTGAGGTTTAGGGTTAGGGTTAGGGTGAGGGTTAGGTTTAGTGTGTTGGTTAGGGATAGGGTTAGGGTGAGGGTAAGGGTTAGGGAGAGGGTGAGGTTTAGGGTTAGCATTAGGTAAAAGGTTAGGATTAGGATGAGGTTTAGGGTTGTGGAGAGGGTGAGGGTGAGGTTTAGGGTTAGGATGAGGTTTAGGGTTAGTGTGAGGGTGAGGTTTAGGTTTAGGGTGAGGGTTAGGGTTAGGGTGAGGGTTAGGGTGAGGGTTAGGCTTAGGGTGAGAGTCAGGGTGAAGGTTAGGTTTATGTTGAGGCTTAGGGTTAGGGTGAGGTTTAGGGTTAGGGTTAGGCGAGAGGTATGGTTAGGGTGATATTTATTGTGAGGGTGAGTGTTCGTGTGAGGGTGGGTGTTCGTGTGAGGGTGAGGGTTCTGGTGAGGGTGAGGATTAGGGTGTGGTGAGGGTTAGGTTTAGGATGAGAGTCAGGGTGAGGTGTAGGGATAGGGTTAGGGTTAGGGTTAGTGTGAAGATTAGGGTTAGGGTTAGGGTTAGGGTTAGTGTGAGGATAAGAGTTAGGGTGTGGTTTAGTGTGAGGGTGAGCGTTAGGGTTAGCTTAAGGGTTAGGGTGAGGTTTAGGATGAGATTTAGTGTTAGGGTGAATGTTATGTTTAGGGTTAGTGTGAGGGTTAGGGTTAGGGTGATGTTTAGGGTGAGGTTGAGGATTAATGTGAGGGTGAGGGTGAGGGTGGGGGTGCTTGTGAGGCTGAGGGTGAGGGTGAGAGTTAGGGTTAGGTTTAGGGTGAGTGTGAGGGATAGTGTTAGGATTAGGGTTAGAGTTAGGCTGAGGGTGAGGATGAAATTGAGGGTGAGGTTTAGGGTTAGAGTTAGGGTGAGGTATCAGGTTAATGTGAGGGTTAGGGTGAGGCTGAGTGTGAGTTTGAGGGTTAGGATTATGGTTAGGGTGAGGGTGAGGGTTTGGTTTAGGTTTAAGGTGAGGGTTAGGGTTAGTGTGAGGGTTAGGGGGAGGGGGAGGGTTAGTGTGATGGTGAGGGTCAGGATGAGGGTGAGTGTTAGAATGAGGGTGAGGGTAAGGGTTAGGATTAGGTTAGGGTGAGTTTTAGTGTTAGGGTTAGGGTTATTGTTAGGGTTGGGAATAGGGTTAGGTGAGGGTAAGGGTGAGTGTTAGTGTTTTGGTTAGGGTTAGGGTTAGGGTGAGGGTGTGGTTGAGGGTTAGGGTTAGGATTAGGGTTAGGGTTAGGGTAAGGCTGAGGGTGAAGGGGCTGTTGAGGGTGAGGTTTACAGTTAGGGTTAGGGTTAGCATGAATGTTACTGTTAGGTTAAGGGTTAGTGTAAGTGTTAGGCTGAGGGTGAGGGTTATGGTTGGTGTGAGTGTTAGGTTTAGGCTTAGGGTTTGGGTTAGGTTGAGGGTAAAGATTAGGGTGAAAGTTAGGGAGAGGGTGAGGTTTAGTGTTATGTTGAGGGTTCGGGTGAGGGTTAGGGTTAGGGTTATGGTTAAGGTTGGCGTGAGGGTTAGGGTGAAGGTTAGGTTTAGGTTTAGGGTGAGGGTGAGGCTTAGGTTTATGATGAGGGTTAGGGTGAGTGTTCGGGTTTGGGTTAGGGTTAGGGTGAGGGTGAGTGTGAGGTTTAGGGTTAGGGTTTTTGTTAGGCTGAGGTGAGGGTGAGGTGAGTGTTAGGGTTGGGGTTAGGTTGAGGGTTAGTGTTAGTGTGATTGTTAGTGTGAGGGTGACTATAACGTTTAGGGTGATGATTAGGGTGAAGTGAGGGTTCGGTTTAGGGATATGGTTAGGGTGAAGTTTTGTGTTAGGGTGAGGGTTAGGTTGCATGTGAGGGTTAGGGTTAGGATGAGGGTTATGGTTGGTGAGAGGTTTAGGGTGAGGGTGAAGGTTAGGGTTAGCATTAGGGTTAGGATGAGGGTTAGGGTTAGGTTAGGGTGAGGGTGAGGGTGAGGGTGAGAGTGAGGGTTAGGGTTGGTGTTAGTTTTAGTGTTAGGGTTAGGGTGAGGGTTAGGGTGAGGTTGAGTGTTAGGGTTAGCATTAGGGTTAGGGTTAGGATGAGGGTTAGGTTTAGGTTAGGGTGAGGGTTAGGGTTGGTGTTAGTTTTAGTGTTAGGGTTAGGGTGAGGGTTAGGGTGAGGTTGAGTGTTAGGGTTAGCATTAGGGTTAGGGTGAGGGTGAGGGTTAGGGTTAGCATTAGGGTTAGGGTGAGCGATAGGGATAGGTTTAAGGTTAGGGTTAGGGTGAGGGTGAGTTTTAGGGTGAGGCTGAGTGTGAGGTTGAGGGTTAGGATTATGGTTCAGGTGAGGGTGAGGGTGTAGGTGAGGGTTAGGGTTAGGATTAGTGTTAGCGTTAGGGTTAAGCTGAGGGTGAGCTTGCGGGTGAGGGTGAGGGTTTGGTTTAGGTTTAAGGTGAGGGTTAGGGTTAGTGTGAGGGTTAGGCTGAGGGGGAGGGTTAATGTTACGGTTAGGGTGAGTGTTAGTGTGAGGGTTAGGGTTAGGGTTAGGGTTAGGTTGTGGATAAGTGTTAGAGTGATGGTTAGGATGAGGGTTAGGGTTAGTTTGAGGGTTAGAGTTAGGTTTAGGGTTAGGGTGAGGGTTAGGGTTAGTGTGAGCGTTAGAGTTAGGGTTAGGGCTAGGATGAGGGTAAGGCTTAGGGTTAGGTTTAGGGTGAAGTTGAGGGTTAGTGTGAGGGTTATTGTTAGGTTTAGGGTAAGGTTTATGGTGAGGTCTAATGTGAGGTTGAGGGTTAGGGTGAAGGTGAGGGTGAGGGTGAGCTTTTCGGTTAGGTAAGTGTTAAGATTAGGGTTAGGGTGAGGATGAGGGTGAAGGTCAGGGATAGGATGAAGTTTAGGGTTAGAGTGATGGTTAGGGTTAGTGTGAGGTTTAGGGTTAGGGTTAGGGTTAGGGTGAGTTTTAGGGTTCGGGTTTGCATTAGGGTTAGGGTGAGGGTTAGGGTGTTTTTGAGGGTTAGGGTTAGGGTTAGGATTAGTGTTAGGGTGAGGGTGAGGGTTAGGGTTAGGGTTAGGATGAGGGTTAGGATAAGGGGTAGGGTTAGGATTAGGGTGAATGTTAGGATTAGGGTGATGGTTAGGGTAATGGTAAGGGATAGGGTTAGGGTGAGGTTAAGGATTAGAGTGAGGGTTAGGGTTAGTGTTAGGTTTAGGGTGATGGTGAGGGTTAATGGTGAGGGTGAGGGTTAGGGATAGGGTAATGATTAGTGTTAGGGTTAGTTTGAGGATTAGGCTGAGGGTGATGGTGAGGGTGAGGGTGGGGTTGAGGTTAAGGGTGAAGGTTAGGGTTAAGGTTAGTTTTAGGGTGAGGGTAGGGTGAGGATGAGGGTTAGGGTGAGGTTTGGGGTAGGGTTAGGGTGAGGGTGAGGGTTCGGTTAGTGTGAGTTTTAGGGTGTGGGTGACAGTTCGGGTTAGGATGAGGGTTAAGGTGATGTTGAGGGTTAGGGTGAGGGTGAGGGTTACGGTTACGGTGAGGATTAGTGTTCGGGTTGGTTTTAGGGTTATTGTGAGGTAAGGGTTAGTATGAGGTTTAGGGTGAGGCTGAGGTTTAGGGATAGCGTTAGAGTTAGGGTGTGGGTTAGGGTGAGGGTTAGATTAGGGTGAAGGTGAGGGTTAGAGTTAGGGTTAGTGTTTTGGTTAGGTGAGGGTTAGGTGAGCTTTAGGGTGAGGGTTAGGTTTAGGTTTAGGTTTAGGGTGAGGGTTAGGGTGAGGTTTAGTGTTAGTGTTAGGATGAGGGTTAGGCTGAGGGTTAAGGTTAGGATTAGTGTGAGGGTAAGGGTTAGGGTGAGGGTGAGGGTTAGGTTTAGGTTTAGGGTTAGGCTAAGGATGAGGGTGGGGAATTGGGTTATGTTTAGGGTGAGGGTTTTGGTTACGGTTAGGTTTAGAGTTAGGGTAAGGTTGAGGGGTTGTGTTTGGATTAGTGTTAGGGTTAGGGTTAGGCTCAGGGTGAGGTTCAGGGTGAGGGCGAGGGTTAGGGTTAAGGTGAGGGTTAGGGTTAGGGTTAGAGTTAAGGTTAGGGTGAAGGTTAGGGTTAGGTTTAGGTTTAGGATGAGGGTTTGTCTGAGGGTGAGAGTTAAGGTTCGTGTGATGGTAAGGGTTAGGGTGAGGTTTAGGGTGAGGGTGAGGGTTAGGGTGAGGGTGCAGTTGAGTGTTAGTGTTAGGGTGAGGGTTAGGGTGAAGGTTAGGGTTAAGGTTAGAGTGAGGGTTAGGGTGAGGGGAAGCGTTAGGGTGAGGGTTAGTGTGTGGGTGAGTGATAGGGTTAAGGTGAGTGTAAGGGTTAGGGCGAGGTTTAGTGTGAGGTTGAGGATTAATGTTAGCATTTGGGTTACGGTGAGGGCGAGGTTTAGGGTGAGTGTTAGGGTTATGGTTAGGGATACCTTGAGGATTAGGGTTAGGGTTAGGTTTAGGGTGAGGGTTAAGCTGAGGGTTAGGGTTAGGCTTAGGTTGAGGGTTAGGGTGAGGTTTAGGGTTAGGGTTAAAGTTATGGTGAGGCTGAGGTTGAGGGTGAGTGTAAGGGTTAGGATGAGGGTTAGGGTGAGTTTGAGGTTTAGTGTTAGCATTAGGGTTAGGTTTAGGGTTAGGGTGAGGGTTAGGGTTATGATTAGGGTTAGGGTGAGGGTGAGGGATTGTGTTAGCATTAGGGTTAGGGTTATGGTTAGGGTTAGAGTGGGGTTCAGGGTGAGGGTTAGGGTTAGGGTTAGGATTAGGTTTAGGGTTAAACTGGGGGGGTGAGGTTGAGGGTGAGGATTAGGTTTAGGGTTATTTTTAGTGTGAGGGCTAGGGTGAGGGTGAGGTTTAGTGTGAGGGTTAGGTTGAGGGTTTGGGTTAGGAAAAGCTTAGGGTTAGGGTTAGTGTGAGAGTGAGGATTAGGGTGAGCTTTTAGGTGAGCATTAGTGTTAGGGTGAGGATTACGGTTAGGTTTAGTGTGAGGGTTAGGATTAGGGTAACGTTTAGGGTGAGGGTATGGGTTAGGGTGAGGGTGAGGGTGAGGGTGAGGGTGATATTGAGGGTAGTGCGAAGGGGAGGGTTAGGGATAGGGCTAGGCTGAGGGTTAGGGTTAGGGTTAGGGTGAGGTTTAAGGTAGGGTTAGGGTGAGGGTCGGGTTCTGGAGAGGGTGAGTTTTAGGGTGAGAGTGATGGTTAGGGTTAGGGTGAGGGTTAAGGTGATGGTGAGGATTAGAGTGAGGTTCAGGGTTAGGGTTTCGGTGAGGATTAGGGTAAGGGTTAGGGTGCGGCTGTAGTATAGGTTTAGGTGAGGGTTAGGGTGAGCGTTAGGGTGAGGGTTAGGTTTAGGTTTAGGGATAGTGTGAGGGTTAGGGTGAGGTTTAGTGTTAGTGTTCAGGTTAGGTTTAGGGTGAGGGTTAGGGTTAGGGTAAGGGTTAGAGTGAGGATTAGGGTGAGGGTGAGTGTTATGAATAGTATTAGGGTTAAGGTTAGGTTTAGGGTGAGGGTTAGGGTTAGGGTTATGGTGAGGGTGAGTGTTAGGGTTAGCATTCGGGTTAGGGTTAGATTTAGGGTGAGGGTTAGGGTTAGGGTTAGGTTTAGGGTGAGGGCTAGGTTTAGGCTTAGGGTAAGGTTTACGTTTAGGGTGAGAGTGAGGGTGAGGGTTAGGTGTAGGATTAGGCTTAGGTGTAGGTTTAGGCTTATGGTGAGGATGAGGGTGAGTGTCAGAGTTAGGTTTAGTTTGAGGGTTAGGGTTATGGTTAGGGTTAGGGTAAGGTTGAGGGTGAGGGTTAGGGTGAGGGTGAAGCTGAGGTTGAGGGTAAGTGTGAGGGTTAGGGTTTGTGTGAGGGTTAGGGTTAGGGTTAAATTTAGGGTGAGGGTTAGGTTTAGGGTTAACATTAGGGTGAGTGCTAGGGGGAGGGTATGGTTTAGGTTTAGGTTAAGGGTTAGGGTGAGCTTTAGGGTGAGGGTTAGGTTTAGGTTTAGGGATAGGGTGAGGCTTAGGGTGAGGTTTAGTGTTCGTGTTAGGGTTAGGGTTAGAGTGAGGGTTAGGGTTAGGGTAAGGGTTAGAGTGAGGTATAAGGTGAGGGTTAGGGTTATGGATAGTATTAGAGTTAAGGTTACGTTTAGGGTGAGAGTTAGTGTTAGGGTTACTGTGAGGGTGAGTGTTAGGGTTAGCATTAGGGTTAGGGTGTGGGTGAGGGTTAGGGTTAGGGTTAGGGTGAGGTTGAGGGTTAGGGTTAGGGTTAGGGTGAGGTTTAGGGTTAAGATTTGGGTTCGAGTTAGGGTTAGGGTGAGGGTGAGGGTGAGGTTTAGTGTTAGAGTTAGGCATAGGGTGAGGGTTAGTTTGAGGTTTAGGGTTAGGGTTAATGTTAGGGTTAGGGTGAGGGTTAGAGTCAGGGTTAGGGTTAGAGTCAGGGTTAGGGTTAGGGTGAGGGTGAGGGTGTGTCTGTGGGTTAGGGTTAGGTTAAGGTTAGGCTTAGATTTACACTAAGGGTGAGGTTGAGGGTGAGGGTTATGTTTAGGATGAGGGTTAGGCTTAGGGTTAGGTTGAGGGTTAGGATGAGGGTTAGGTTTAGGATTATGGTTAGGGTCAGCGCTGGGGTGACGTTTCGTGTGAGGGATAGGGTTAGGGATAGTGCTAGGTTTAGGATTAGGGTTAGGTTCAGGGTGAGTCTGAGGGTTAGGTTTAGGGTTAGGATTAGGCTTAGGCTTAGGGTTAGGGTTAGGGTTTGGTTTAGGTTAAGGGTGAGGTTGAGGATTAGGGTTAGTGTTAGTGTTAGGGTGAGGGTTAGGGTTAGGGTTAGAGTGACGGTTAGGGTTAGTATTAGGGTTAGGTTTAGGCTTAGGCTTAGGGTTAGGCTTATGGTGAGGGTGGGGATGAGGTTAAGGTTTAGAATGATTTATAGGGTTATGGTTACATTGAGTGTTAAGGTGAAGGTTTGGGTTAGGATTAGGGTTATGGTGACTGCTAAGGTGAGGGTGAGGTTTAGGGTGAGGGTTAGGTTTAGGATTAGGGTTATGCTGAGTCTGAGGGTGAGGGTGAGGGTTAGGTTTAGAGTGATGGTTAGGGTTACCTTTAGGGTGAGGACTAGGATTAAGGTTAGGGTTAGGGTGAGGGATTGGGTGAGTGTTAAGCTTAGGGTTAGGGTGAGGGTTAGGGTGAGTGTTAGGGTTAGGGTTAGGGTGAGGTTGAGGTTTAGATTGAGGGTTAGGGTTATGTTGAGGGTTATGTTTAGGGTAAGGGTTATGTTTAGGTTTAGGGTTATTGTTAGCATTAGGGTTAGGGTTACGGTTAAGGTGAGGGTGAGGGTGAGGGTCAGGGTGAGGGTTAGGGTGAGGTTTAAGTTTAGGGTTAGGGTTAGAGTTAGGGTTATGGTGAGGGTGAGGTTTAGGGTTAGAGTTAGGGTTAGTGTTAGGGTTAGGGTTACGGTGAGGGTTAGGGTGAGGGTTAGAGTTCAGGTTAGGCTTAGGCTTAGGCTGAGCATGAGGGTGAGGGTTAGGGTTAGGTTTAGGGTTACGTTTAGGTTGAGGGTTAGGATGAGGTTTAGGGTTAGGGTTAGGGTTAGTGTTAGGGTTGGGTTTAGGGTTAGGGTTAGGTTTAGGATTAGGGTTAGGGATAGGGTGAGGGTTAGGGTTAGGGTTTGGGTTAGGGTGAGGGTGAGGGTGAGGATTATGGTTAGGGTTAGTGTTAGGGTTAGGGTTAGGGTTAGGGTTACAGTGAGGGTTAGGGTTAGGTTTAGGGTTATTTTTAGTGTTATGTTTAGGGTTAAGTTTGGGGTGAGGGTGAGGCTCAGGGTGAGGGTTATGGTTAGTGTTAGGGTTAGGGTTAGGTTTAGCATTATTGTTGGGTTAGGATTAGAGTTACGGTCAGGGTGAGAGTGAGGGTGAGGTTTAGGGTTAGGGTGAGGTTCAGCGTGAGGTTTAGGGTTAGGGTTAGGTTTAGGGTGCTGGTGAGGTTTAGGTTTAGAGTTAGGGATAGGGGGAGGGTTAGGGAAAGAGTTAGATTTAGGTTTAGTGTTAGCATTAGGGTGAGGGTGAGGGTTAGGTTGAGGTTTAGGGATAGGGTTAGGGTTAGGATTAAGGTTAGCGTGAGATTGAGGGTGAGGGTTAGGGTTAGGGTTAGGCTTAGGGTTACGGTTAGGCTGAGGGTGAGTGTGGGGGTGAGGATTAGGGTTAGGTTGATGGATAGGTTTAGGGTTAGTGTTATTGTTAGGGTATGGGTTAGAGTTACGGTGAGGGTGAGGTTGCAGGTGCGGGTTAGGGTTAATGTTAGGGTGAGGTTTAGGGTTAGGGTTAGAGATAGGGTTAGGCTGAGTGTGAGGGTGGGGGTGAGGATTAGGGTTAGGGTTAGCTTCTGGGTTAGAGTTATTGTTAGTGTTATGGTTAGGGTTAATTTTGCAGTGAGGGTGAGTTTGAGGTTGAGGTTTATGGTTAGGGTTAGGTTTAGGGTTAGGGTTAGGGTTACTGTTATTGATAGGGTTAGGGTTATAGTCATGTTGAGGGTGAGGGTGAGGTTTAGGGTTAGGGTTAGGTTGAGGGTGAGGTTTAGGGTTAGAGTGAGTGGTAGTGGGACAGTTAGTGTGAGGGTTAGGTTTAGAGTTAGTGTTAGTCTTAGGGTGAGGGTGAGTGTTAGGTTGAGGTTTAGGGATAGTGTTCGGGTTAGGATTAGGGTTAGGTGGAGTGTGAGTGTGAGGGTTAGGGATAGGATTAGGCTTAGTCTTTGGGTTAGGCTGAGGGTGAGGGTGGGGGTGAGGGTTAGTGTTATGGTGAGGGTGAGGATTAGTGTTAGGGTGAGGGTTAGGATGAAGGTAGTGTTAGGGTTAGGATTTGGTTTAGGGTGAGGGTGAGGGTGAGGATTAGGGGTAGGGTTATGGTTAGGGTTAGGGTTACAGTAGGGTTAGGTTTAGGTTTAGGGGTATGGTTAGGCTTAGGTTAGGCTGATGGTGAGTGTGGGGATGAGGATTAGGTTTAGAGTGATGGTTAAGGTTATGGTTATGTTGAGGGTTAGGGTGAGGGTTAGGGTTAGGATTAGGGTTATGGTGAGGGCTAAGGTGTGGGTGAGGGTTAGGGTTAGGGGTAGGCTTAGGATTAGGGTTAGGCTGAGACTGAGGTTGAGATTAAGTGTTAGGGTTAGGGTGATTGTTAGGGTTACGGTTAGGGTGAGGGTTAGGATGAGAGTTAGGGTTAGGGAGTGGGTTAGGGTGAGGGTGACGGTAAGGGTAAAGATGAGGGTTAGGATTAGGGTGAGGGTTAAGGTGAGGATGAGGGTTAGGGTTAGGCTGAGGGTTAGGGTTAGGGTGAGGGTGAGGTTTAGGTTTAGTGTTAGGGTTAGAGTTAAGGTTAGGGTGATAGTGAGGTTGAGGGTTAGGGTTAGGGTTAGAGTTAGGGTTAGGGTGATGGTGAGGTTTAGGGTAAGGTTTAGGGTGAGGTTAAGGGTGAGGGTTAGAGTTCAGGTTAGGCTTAGGCTTAGGCTTAGGCTTAGGCCGAGCATGATAGTGAGGGTTAGGTTTAGGGTTAGGGTGAGGGTTAGCGTTAGGTTTAGAGTGAGTGTTAGGATGAGGTTTATGGTTAGGCTTAGGGTTAGGTTTAGGATTAGGGTTAGGTTTGGGTTTAGGGTTAGGGTTAGGTTTTGGGTGAGGGTTAGGGTTAGGGTTAGGGTTAGGGTTAGGGTTAGGGTTATTGTTAGTGTTATGGTTAGTTTTAAGTTTGCATTGAGGGTGATGCTCAGGGTGAGGTTTATGTTTAGTGTTAGTCTTAGGGTTAGGTTTAGTGTTAGGGTTAGGGTTGGGTTTAGGGTTACGCTTAGTGTTAGGTGGAGGGTGAGGGTTAGGGTGAGGGTTAGGGTTAGGGGTAGGGTTAGGATGAGTGTTAGGGTTCGGGTTAGGGTGAAGGTGTGGGTTAGTTTTGAGCTGAGGGTTAGGGTGAGGACTAAAGTGAGGGTGAGGGTTAGGGTTAGGGTGAGGGTTAGGTTGGGCTTTAGGTTTAGGTTTAGGGTTAGGGTTAGGGTTAGGGTTAGGATTAGGGTTAGGCTGAGGGTGAGTGTGAGGGTTAGTTTAAGGGTTAGGCTTAGGCTTAGGGTTAAGCTGATGGTGAGGGTGGGGATGAGGATTAGGTTTAGAGTGATGGTTCTGATTATGGTTATGTTGAGGGTTAGGATGAGGGTTAGGGTTAGGATTAGTGTTAGGGTGAGGGCTAGGGTGAGTGTGAGGTTTAGGGTTAGTTTTAGGCTTAGGCTTATTGTTAGGCTGAGGCTGAATGTCAGGGTGAGGGTTAGGGTTAGGGTGATGTTTAGGGTTACAGTTAGGGTGAGGGTTAGGATGAGGGTTAGGTTTAAGCTGAGGGTTAGGATGAGGGTGACAGTAATAGTAAAGATGAGGGTTAGGGTGAGGATGAGGGTTATTGTTAGCGCGAGGGTTAGGGTTAGGGTGAGGGTGAGGGTTAGATTGAGGATTAGTGTTAGCATTAGTGTGAGGTTTAGGTTGAGGATGAGTGTTAGGTTTAGGTGGGGCTAGGGTGAAGTTGAGGGTTAGGGTTAGGATTAGGGTGAGGTTTAGGTTTAGCGTGATGGTTAGCATTAGTGTGAGCGTTAGTGTTAGGTTCAGTGTTAGTGTTAGGGTGAGGGTAAGTGTTAGGGTAAAGTTTAGGTTTAGGGTGAGGTTTAGGATTAGGGTTAGTGTTAGGGTTAGGGTGAGGGTGAGGTTTAGGGTTAGAGTTAGGGTTACGGTGTGGTTTCGGGTTAGGCTTAGGGTTAAGTTTATTGTTAGCGTTAAGGTTAGGGTGAGGTTTAGTGTAGGGGTGAGGGTTAGTGTTAGGTTTAGGATAAGGGTTAGGGTTAAGGTGAGGGTGAGTATGAGGGTTACAGTTAGGGTTAGGGTTAGGATTAGAGTTAGGGTGAGCGTGAGTGTGAGGGTTATGGTTAGGGTGAGTGTTGGGGTTAGGTTTAGAGTGAGGGTTAAGGTGAGTGTTAGGCTTAGGCTTAGGGTTTGGGTATGGGCTAGGCTGATGGTGAGGGTTAGGGTTAGGGTTAGAGTGAGGGGTAGGGTGAGGGTTAGGGTTAGTGTTAGTGTTAATGTTGGGGTTAGGGTAAGGCTTAATGTTAGGCGGAGGTTGAGGCTGAGTGTGAGGGTTAGGGTTAGGGTGAGTGTGAGGTTTGGGGTTAGATTTAGCATTAGGGTGAGGGTTAGTCTGAGGGTTAGGGTTAGGGTTAGTATTAAGGTTAGGGATAAGGTGAGGGTGAGTGTGAGGGTTAGGGTTAATCTTAGGCTTAGGCTAAGGCTTAGGCTGAGTGTAACGGTGAGGGTGGGGGTTAAGGTTAGGGTTTTAGGGTTAGGGTGAGTGTTAGGATAAGGGTTAGGGTTAGCATTAGTGTGAGGGTGAGGGTTAGAGTTAGGGTGAGGGTTATGGTTAGCGTTAGGGTGAGGTTTATGGTTAGGATTTGGGTTAGGGTTACAGTGAGGGTGAGGGTTAGGGTGAGGGTGAGGGTTAGGATTAGGGTTAGGGTGAGGGTTTGGGTTAGCGTTAGAGTTACGGTGAGGGTCAAGGTTTGGGATAGGGTTAGGGTTAGTGTTACAGTTAGGGTTAGGGTTAGAGTAACAGTGAGGGTGAGGGTGAGGGTGAGGGTTAGGATCAGGGTTAAGGTGAGGTTTAGGATTAGGGTTATGGTTAGGGTGAGGGTGAGGTTTAGGGTTAGAGTTAGGTTTAGGGGGAGGGTTTGGCAGATGGTTAGGGTTAGGGTTAGAGTTAGAATTAGGGTGAGGTTTAGGTTTAGGTTTAATATTAGAGTTAGGGTTAGGTTTAGGATTAGGTTTGCAGTAAGGGTGAATGTGAGGGTTAGGGTTAGGGTTTGGCTTAGGCTTAGGGTTAGGCTTAGGGTGTGGGTGGGGATGAGGATTAGGTTTAGAATGATGGTTAGGTTTAGGGTTAGGTTGAGGGCTAGGTTGAGGGTGAGGGTTAGGGTTAGGGTGAGGTTTAGGGTTAGGGTGATGGTTAGGGTTAGTGTGAGTGTGGGTGTTAGGGTGAGGGTTAGGTTTAGGGTGAAGGTTATGGTTAGGATGAGGGTTATTGTTAGGGTTAGGGTTAGGGTTAGGGTTATGGTGAGGGTGAGGGTGAGGGTTAGGTTTAGGCTTAGGTTTAGGTTTTGGGTTAGGGTTATAGTTAGGGTTATGGTGAGTGTGAGGTTTAGGGTTAGAGTTAGGGTTAGTGTTAGTATTAGGGTTAGGGTGAGGGTTAGGGTTAGGGTTAGGCTTATGCTTATGCTTAGGCTTAGGCCGAACATGAGGTTGAGTGCTAGGGTTAGGGTTAGGGTGGGGTTTAGGGTTAGGGTTAGGGTTAGGGTGAGGGTCAGGTTCAGGGTTAGATATAGGGTTAGGGGGAGGGTTAGGGTGAAGGTTTGTTTTTGGGTTAGAGTTTGTGTTAGGGTGAGGGTAAGTTTTAGGTTGAGGATTTGGTTTTGGGTGAGGTTTATGGTTAGGGTGAGGGTTAGGAATAGGGTTAGGGTTATTGTTAGGGTTAGGTTTAGGGTTAAGGGTAGGGTGAGGGTGAGGGTAAGGATGCGGTTTAGGATTAGTGTTAGGGTGAGGTTTAAGGTTTGGGTTAGGTTTAGAGTTAGGGTTAGGCTGAAGGTGAGATTTAGGGTTAGAGTAGGGTTAGGATGAGGGTTAGGTTGAGGGTTAGGTTAGGGTTAGTGATAGCGTTAGGGTTAGGGTGAGAGTTAGGGGGATGGTTAGAGTTAGGGTTAAGGTTAGCGTTAGGATTAGGATTAGGATGAGGGTGAGTGTGTGTATTAGGGTTAGATTTAGCGTTCGGTTTAGGGTTAGGCTGAGGGTGAGGTTGAAGTTGAGGGTTAGGGTTAAGGTTAATGTTAGGTTTAGGGTTAGTGTGAGGGTTAGGGTTAGTGTTAGGCTTAGGCTTAGGGTAATGCTGAGGGTGAGAGTGAGGGTGAGTGTTAGGGTTAATGTGAGGGTTAGTGTTAGGGTTAGGGTGAAGTTTAGTGTTAGGGTTAGGGTTATAGTTAGGGTTAGGGTGAGGGTGATGTTTATGGCTAGAGTTAGGGTTAGGGTGAGGGTTAGGGATAGGGTGAGGGTTAGATTGAGGATTAGTGTTAGGATTAGGGTGAGGTTTAGGGTGAGGATGAGGCTTAGGGTTTAAGGTGAGGGCTTGGGTGAGGGTGAGGGTTAGTGTTAGGGTTAGGGTGAGTTTTAGGGTTAGGGTGATGGTTAGGGTTAGTTTGAGAGTTAGTGTGAGTGTTAGGATTAGTGTTAGGGTGAGGGTTATTGTTAGGGTGAGGGTTACTGTTAGGGTTAGGGGTACTGTTAGGTTTAGGGTTAGGGTTACGGTTCAGGTTAGGTTGAGGATGAGGGTTAGGATGAGGTTTAGGGTTAGGGTTAGATTTAGTGTCAGCGTGAGAGTGAGGTTTAGGGTTAGAGTTCGGGTTAGTGGTAGGTTTAGGGTTCTGGTGAGGTTTAGGGTTAGGGTTAGGCTTAGGTTTAGGCTTAGGCCGAGCATGAGGGTGAGCGTTAGGGTTAGGGTTAGAGTGAGAGTTAAGATGAGGTTTAGGGTTAGGATTAGGGTTAGGGTGAGGGCTAGGTTGAGGGTTACAGTGAGGGTTAGGTTTAGGGATAAGGTTAGGTTTAGGATTAGGTTTAGGGTAGAGTTTGTTTGAAGCTTAGGATTAGAGTTAGGGTTAGGCTTAGGGTTAGGGTGAGGGTTCAGATTAGGGTTTGCATTAGGGTGAGGGTTAAGCTGAGGATTAGGGTTAGGTTTAGTGTCAGGGTTAGGTTTAGTGTTAAGGTTAGGTATAGGGTTAGGGTTAGGGTTAGGTTTATGGTCAGGGTTAGGGTTAGGGTTAGGCTTAGGGTTAGGCTGAGGATGAGGCTGAGGGTGAGGTTTATGGTTACCCTTAGGGTTACGGTTACGGTTAGGGTTAGTGTTACTGTTAGGGTTAGTGTTATTGTTAGGATTAGGTTTCGAGGTACGGTGAGGTGGAGGGTGAGGTTTAGGGTTAGAGTGAGGTTTAGGGTGAGGTTTAGGGTTAGGGTGAGGGTGAGGTTTAGGGTTAGAGTTAGTGTTAGAGGGAGGGTTAGGGTGAGGTTTAGGGATAGCATTAGTGTTAGGGTTAGGGTGATGGTGAGGTTTAGGTTGAGGTTTAGGGATAGGATTAAGTTTAGGATTAGGGTTAGGGTGAGGTTGAGTGTGAGGGTTAGGGTGAGGGTTAAGTTTAGGCTTAGGGTTAGGCTGAGGGTGAGGGTTGGGGTGAGGATTAGGGTTAGGTTGATGGTTAGGGTTAGTGTTAATGCTATTGTTAGGGTTAGGGTTAGAGTTACAGTGAGCATGAGGGTTCGGGTGAGGGTTAGGGTTAGGGTTAGGGTGGGGTTTAGGGTTAGGGTTTGAGTGAGGGTGAGGGTGAGGTTTATGGTTAGATATAGTGTTAGGGTGAGGGTGAGGGTGAGCTTTAGTGATAGGGTTAGTGTTAGGTTTAGGGTGAGGGTGAGGGTTACATTGAAGTTTAGGATTAGGCTTAGGGTTAGAGTTAGTGTGAGGGTTAGTTTTAGGGTTAGGTTTAGTGTTAGTGTGAGTGTAAGTGTTAGGGTGAGGTTTTGGGTTAGTGTGATGTTTATGGTTAGGGTGAGGGTTAGGATTTGTGTTAGCGTTATTGTTAGGGTTAGGTTTAGGGTTTGGGTTAGGGTTAGAATGAGGTTTCGGGTGAGGGTGAAGTTTAGGGTTAGAGTTAGCGTTAGGGTGAGGGTCAGGGGTAGGGTTAGTGTTAGGGTTCGGGTTAGTATTAGGGTGAGAGTTAGGGGGAGGGTTAGGGTAAGGGTTAGGTTTAGGGTTATGATTCAGGTAAGGGTGAAGGTGAGTGCGAAGTTTAGGGTTAGGCTTAGTGATAGGTTTATTGTTAGTGTTAGGGTTAGAGTGAAGTTGAGGGTAAGGGTGAGGGTGAGGATTAGGTTTAGGGTTAGGGTGAGGTTTAGGGTTAGGTTTAGGGTTAGGGTGAGGGTTAGGGTTAGGGTTAGGGTGAGGGTTAGGATGAGGATTAGGGTTACAATTAAGGTTAGGTTGAGAGCTATGGTGAGGGTGAGGATTAGGGTTAGTGTTAGGGTAAGGTTTAAGGTTAGGGTTAGGTTTAGGGTGAGAGTTAGTATGAGGGTTAGAGTTACTGTGAGGGTGAGGGTTAGGGTGAGGATTAGGGTCAGGGTGAGGGTGAGTGTTTGCATTATGGTTAGGGTTAGGGTTAGGTTTAGGGTAAGGATTAGTGTTATTTTCAGTGTTAGGGTTAGAGTTATGGTGAGGGTGAGGGTGAGGTTGAGGCTTAGGTTTAGGGTTAGGGTGAGGTTTAGTTTTAGGGTTAGGATTAGGGTGAGGCTGAGGGTGAGGTTTAGGGTTAGGTTTAGGGTTAGTTTGAGGGTTAGGTTGAGGGTTAGGGTTAGGGTTAGTTTTAGGGTTAAGGTTAGGGTGAGGGTTAGGTTGAGGTTTAGGGTTAGTGTTAGAGTTAGGGCTAGGATTAGGGTTAGGGTTAGTGTGAGTGTGAGGCTTAGGTTGACAGTTAGAGTTAGGGTGATGTTTAGGCTGACGGTTAGGTTTCGGCTGAGGATTAGGGTTAGGGTGAGTATTACGGTTAGGGTGAGGGTGAGGGTTAGGATTAGGGTTATGTTTAATGTGAGGGTAAGGGTTAGGGTGAGGGTTATGGAGAGGTTGAGGTTTAAGGTTAGCATTAGGGTTAGGTTTAGGATTAGGGTTAGGGTTCTGATTAGGGTTAGGGTGAGGGTGAGGGATTTGCTTAGGAAAGGCTTAGGGTTAGGGTTAGGTTGAGGATTAGGGTGAGGGTGAGGTATAAGTTGAGGATTAGGTTTAGGGTGAGGATTAGGGCTAACGTTAGTGTTTGGGTTAGGGTTAGAGTGATGTTTAGGGTGAGGGTGATGGTTAGGGTGGGGGTGAGCCTGAGAGTGAGTGTGAGGGTGTAGGTGAGTGTTAGGGTGGTGGTGATGGTTGGGGTGATGGCGAGGGTTAGGGTAAAGGTGAGGGTGAGGTTTCGGTTAGGGTTAGGGTGAGGGTTAGGGTTAGGGTTAGGGTTACTGTGAGGATAAGTGTTAGGGTGAGGGTTAGGGTTAGCGTTAGGGTTAGGGTTAGGTTTAGGATGAGGGTTAAGGTGAGGTTTAGGGTTAGTATGAGGGTGAGGGTTAGAGTTAGGTTTAGGGTGAGGATTAGGGTTAGGGTTAGGGTTAGAGTGAGGGTTAGTGTGAGGGTTAGTGTGAGCATGAGGGTGAGGTTGAGGGTGAGGTTGAGGGTTAGGGTTTAGGTGAGGGTCAGGTTTACGGTTAGGGTTAATGTTAGGGTGACGGTTAGGGTTAGGATGAGGGTTAGGCTGAGGGTTACGTTTAGGGTTAGGGTGAGGGTAAGGTTTAGAGTGAGGGTAAGGGTTACAGTGAGGGTGAGGGTTAGGTTTTGGATTAGGGTTAGGGTTAGGGTGAGGGTTTAGGGTTAGATTTATGATTAGTGTGAGGGTTTTGGTTTGGTTTAGAGTTATGGTGAGGGTTAGAGTTAGTGTTTGGATTAGGGGTAGGCTTAGGGTTAGGATGTGGGTGAGGTTGAGGGTGAGGTTGAGGGTTAGGGTTAATGTGAGGGTTAGGGTTAGGATTAGCGTTAAGGTTGGGGTGAGGGTTAGGTTTAGGGTTAGGGTTAGGATAAGGTTAGGCTGAGGGTTAGGTTTAGGGTTCAGGTGAGGGTAAGGGTTAGGGTGAGGTTTAGGGTGAGGGTGAGGTTTAGGTTAAGGCTTAGGTTTAGGGTGAGTGTTAGGGTTAGGTTTAGGGTGAGAGTGAGGTTTAGGTTGAGGGTGAGGGTGAGGGTTAGTGATAGGGTTGAGGTTAGGGTCAGGGTCATTGTTAGGGTTAGTGTTAGAGTTAGGGTGAGGGTGAGTGTGAGGGTTAGGTTTAGGTTTAGATTTAGGGTTAGGGTTAGGCTGAGGGTGAGGGTGAGGGTGAGGGTGAGGTTTAGGGTTAGGATGAGGGTTAGAGTTAGGGTTAGGGTTAGGGTTGGGTTGAGGGTTAGGGTTAGGTTTAAGAAGTGGGTTTGGCTGAGGTTTACGGTTATGGTTAGGTTGAGGTTTAGGGTTAGTGTGAGGGTTAGGATGATAATTAGGCCGAGTGTTAGTTTTAGTGTTAGGGTGAGGGTAAGGGTTAGGGTGAGGGTGAGGGTTAGGTTTAGGGTTAGGTTTAGGGTTAGGGTGAGCGTTAGGGATAGGGTTAGGATTAGGGTGAGGGTTAGGGTGAGGGTTAGGGTTAGGGTTAGGGTTAGGGTGAGGTGTAGTTGAGGGTTAGGTTTAGGGTGAGGTTTAGGGTGACGGTGACAGTAAGGGTTAGGGTGAAGTTGAGGGTTTGGGATAGGGTTAGTGTCAGAGTTAGGCTTAGGGTTAGGGTTAGGGTGAAGGGTAGGTTGAGGGGGTAGGGGTAGGGTTAGGGTGAGGTATAAGGTTAATTTGAGGTTTAGGGTTAGGGTTAGGGTTAGTGTGAGGATAAGGATAAGAGTGAGGGTTAGGGTGAGAGTGAGGTTTAGGGTTAGCGTTAGAATTAGGGTGAGGGTTAGTGTGAAGGTTAAGGTGAGGGTTTGGTTTAGTATGAGGATGAGGGTTAGAGTTAGGTTTAGACTGAGGGTTAGGGTTAGGGTGAGGTTTAGGATCGGTTTAGGGTGAGGGTGAGGGTTCGGGTTCGGGTGAGTTTTATGGTGTGGGTGACGGTTAGGGTTAGGGTGAGGGTTAGGGTTATGGTGAGGATTAGGGTTAGGGTTAGGGTTAAGGTTATAGTGAGGGTAAGTGTTAGGATGAGGTTTAGGGTGAGGGTGAGGTTTAGGGATAACGTTAGAGTTAGGGTGAGGGTTAGGGTTAGGGTTAGGGTGAGGGTTAGGGGTAGGGTGAGGTGTAGGGTTAGGGTTAGGGTTAGTGTGAGGATAAGGATAAGTGTGAGGGTTAGGATGAGAGTGAGGTTTAGTGTTAGCATTAGGGTTACGGTGAGTTTTAGGGTGAGGGTTAAGGTGAGGATTAGGGTTAGGGTTAGGGTTATAGTCAGGGTAAGGGTTAGGATGAGGTTTAGTTTGAGGGTGAGTTTTAGGTATAGCGTTAGAGTTAGGTTGAGGTTTAGGGTGAGGGTTAGGATCCAGGTTAGGTTAGGTGAGGGTGAGGGTTATCGTTAGGTTTAGGGTTAGGTTTAGGGTGAGGGTAAGGTTTAAGGTGAGGGTAAGGGTGAGGGTGAGGGTGAGGGTTAATTTGAGGGTTAGGGTGAGCGTTAGGGTGAGGGTTCAGTTGAGGGTTTGGGTTAGGGTTAGGGTGAGGTTGAGGGAGAGGGTGAGACTTACGGTTAGGTTTAGGGTGAGGATGGGGTTTAGGTTTAGTGTTAGGGTTAGGGTTAGGGTGAAGGATAGGGTGAGGGTAAGGGTTAGAGGGAGGTTTAGCGGAAGGGTGAGGGTTAGGGATAGCATTAAGGTTAAGGATAGGTTTACGGTGAGAGTTAGGGTTAGTGTTAGGGTTAGGGTGAGGGTTAGGTTTAGGGTTAGGGTGACGGTGAGGGTAAGGGTTAGGGTGAGTACTAGGGTTAGGTTTAGGGTTAAGGTAAGGTTTAGGTTTAGGGTCAGGGTGAGAGTGAGAGTTAGGTTTAGGATTAGGCTTAGGTGTAGGCTTAGGCTTAGGTTGAGGGTGAGGGTGAGTGTCAGAGTTAGGTTTAGTGTGAGGGTTAGGGTTATGGTTATTTTTAGGGTGAGAGTGAGGGTGAGGGTTAGGGTGAGGTTGAGGGTGAGGTTGAGGGTTAAGGTTTTGGTGAGGGATAGTATTAGGGATAAGGTTAGTGTGAGGGTTAGGGTTATGTTTAGTGTTAGGATGAGGGTTAGGTTTAGGGTTAGGGTGAGGGTAAAGTTTAGTGTGAGGGTGAGGGTTAGGGGTAGGATTAGGGTTTGGGTTAGGGTGAAGGTCAGGGATAGGGTTAGGATTATGGTGAGGGTTTTGTTTAGGGTTAGGTTTAGAGTCAGGGTGAGAGTGAGGGTGAGGGTTAGCGTTTGGATTAAGGTTAGGGTTAGGGTTAAGCTGAGGTTGATGTTGAGGATGAGGGTTAGGGTTAATGTGAGGTTTAGCGTTAAGGTTAGGGTGAGGGTTAGGTTTAGGGTTAGGATGAGGGTAAGGGTTAGGGTGAGGGCTAGGGTGAGGGTGAGGGTTAGGGATAGGGTTAGGTTGAGGTTTAGGGTTCAGGTGATGGTTAGGGTTAGTGTGAGTGTTAGTGTTAGGACTAGGGTTAATTTTAGGGTGAGGGTTAGTGTTAGGGTGACTTATAGCGTTAGGGTGAGTGTTATGGTTAGGGTTAGGGTTAGTGTTAGCTTTAGAGTTATTGTTTGGGTTAGGGTTAAGGTTACGTTGAGGGTGAGGGTGAGGTTAAGTGTTAGGGTGAGGGTTACCATTAGGGTGAGGGTTATGGTTAGCATTAGGGTTAGTGTTAGGTTAAGGGTTTTTGTTAGGGTTAGGGTTAGGGTTAAGGTTACGGTGAGGGTGAGGGTGAGGGTAAGTTTTAGGGTTAGGTGGAGGTTTAGGTTTAAGGTTAGGGTTAGAGTTAGGGTTAGGGTGAGGGTGAGGGTGAGGGTGAGGTTTAGAGTTAGTGTTAGGGGGAGGGTTAGGGTGAGGGTTAGGGTTGGGGTTAGGGTTAGTGTTAGGATTAGGGGTAGGGTGAGGTTGAGTGTGAAGGTTAGGGTTAGGGTTAGTCTGAGGGTGAGGGTGAGGGTTAGGTTTAGGATTTGGGTGAGGTTTAGGATGAGGTTAAGGTTAGGATTAGGGTTAGGATGAGGGCAGGTGTGAGGGTGAGGTTTAGGGTTAGCATTATGGTGAGGTTTAGGATTAGGGTTAGGTTTATGGTTAGGGTGAGGGTTACTGTTAGGGTTACAGTGAGGGTGAGGTTTAGTGTTAGGGTGATGGTTAGTGGTAGGGTTAGGGTGAGGGTGAGGTTTAGGGTTAGAGTTAGGGTTAGTGTTAGGGTTAGAGTTAGGGTGAGTGTTAGGGTGTGAGTTAGGGTGAGGGTTAGAGGTCGGGTTAGGCTTAGGCTTAGGCTTAGGCTGAGCGTGGGGGTGAGGTTTAGGGCTAGGTTTAGGGTGAGTGTTAGGGTTAGATTTAAAGTGAGGGTTAGGATGAGGTTTGTGGTTATGGTTATGGTTAGGGTTAGTTTTAGGGTTACAATTAGGGTTAGTTTTAGGGTTAGGGTTAGGGTGAGGTTTTGGGTTAGGTTTAGGGTTAAGTTTAGGATTAGGGTTAGAGTTAGGGTTATTGTTAGTGTTATGGTTAGTGTTAAGTTTGCGGTGAGGGTGAGGCTCAGGGTGAGGGTTATGGTTAGTGTTAGAGTTTGGGTTAGGGTTAGTATTATTGTTAGGGTTCGGGTTAGAGTTACGGTCATGGTGAGAGTGAGGGTGAGGGTTAGGGTGAGGTTTAGGGTAAGGTTTATGGTTAGGGTAAGGGTTAGGGTGCTGGTGAGGTTTAGGGTTAGAACTAGGGTGAGGGGGAGTATTAGGGTGACGGTTAGGGTTAGGTTTAGTGTTAGCATTAGGGTGAAGGTGAGGGTTTGGTTGAGGTTTAAGGATAGGGTTAGTGTTAGGATTAGGGTTAGGGTGACTGTGAGGGTTAGGGTTAGGCTTAGGCTTAGGGTTAGGCTGAGGGTGAGGCTGGGGGTGAAGATTAGGTTTAGAGTGATGGTTAGGGTTAGGGTTAGTGTTATTGTTAGGGTTAGGGTTAGAGTTAAAGTGAGGGTGAGGGTGCGGGTAGGGTTAGGGTTAGGGTTAAGCTGAGGTTTAGGTTTAGGTTTAGAGATAGGGTTAGGGTGAGGGTGAGGTTTAGGGTTAAAGTTAGGGTTAATGTTAGGGTTAGGCTTAGGGTTAGAATGAGACTGAGCGTGGGCGTGAGGATTCGGGTTAGGGTTAGGGTTAGGGTTAGAGTTAGGGTTAGGGTTAGGGTTAGGGTAAGGGTTAAGGTTAGTGTTATGGTTAGTGTTAGGTTTAAGTTTGCAGTGAGGGTGAGGCTGAGTGCGAGGTTTATGGTTAGGGTTAGGGTTATGATTAGTGTTATTGTTAGGGTTAGGGTTAGAGTTACGGTGAGGGTGAGGGTGAGGGAGAGGGTTAGGGTTAGGTGACATTTAGGGTGAGGTTTAGGGTTAGGGCTAGGTTGAGGGTGAGGATTAGGTTTAGAGTTAGGGTTAGTGGGAGGGTTTGTGGGAGGCTTAGGGTTAGGTTGATTTTTAGGGATAGGGTTAGGATTAGGATTAGGGTTAGTGCGAGGTTGAGTGTGAGGGTTAGGGTTAGGGTTAGGCTTAGGCTTAGGGTTAGGCTGAGGGTGAGGGTGGGAGTGAGCGTTTGTGTTACACTGACGGTGAGGATTAGATTTAGGGTAAGGGTTAGGATGAGGGTTAGGGTTACAGTGAGGGTGAAGGTTAGGGTTAGGGTGAGGGTTACCTTTAGGATTAGGGTTAGGGTGAGGGTGAGGGTTAGGATTAGGGTTAGAGTTAGGTTTATTGTTAGTTTTATGGTTAAGGTTACTTTTGGAGTGAGTGTGAGGCTGAGGGTGAGGGTTAGGGTTAGGATTAGGTTTAGGGTTAGGATTAGTGTTAGGGTGAGGGTGAGATTGAGGGTGAAGTTTAGGGTAAGGGTGACGTTTAGTGTTACGGTTAGCTTGAAGGTTACGATGAGGGTTAGGGATAGATTGATTGTTAGGGTGAGGGTGAAGGTAAGGGTAAAGTTGAGGGTTAGGCTATGGGTGAGGGTTAAGAAAAGGGTCAGGGTTAGGGTTAGGGTGAGGGTTAGGGTAAGTGTGAGGGTTAGGGGTTAGGGTGAGGGTGAGGGTTAGATTGAGGATTAGGGTTAGGGTTAGTGTGAGGTTTAGGGTGAGGATAAGGGTTTAGGGTTAGGTGAGGATAAGAGTTAGAATTAGGGTTAGGGTTAGGGTGAGGGCTAGGGTGAGGCTGGGGGTTAGGGTTAGTGTTAGGGTTAGGGTGAGGTTTAGGGTTAGGATGAGTGTTAGGGTTACTGTGAGGGTTAGTGTTAAGGTTATGGTTAGTGTTAGGGTGGGGGTATGTGTTAGCGTGATGGTTAGGGTTAGGGTGAGGGTTACAGTTAGGTTGAGGGTTAGGGTTCGTGTTAGGGTTATTTTTAATTTTAGGTTAAGGGTTAGGTTGAGGGTGAGGGTGAGGGTGAGGGTTAGGGTTAGTGTGAGGTTTAGGGTTAGGATTAGGGTTAGAGTTAGGGTTAGGGTTAGGGTGAGCGTTAGCGTTAGAGTTAGGGTTAAGGTTAGGGTGAGGGTTAGTGTGAGGGTTAGGGTTAGAGTTAGGGTTAGGGTTAGGATTATGATTAGGGTGAGGGTGAGTGTGTGGGCTAGGCTTAGGTTTAGAATAAGGCTTAGCATTAGGCTGAGGGTGAGGTTGAAGGTGAGGGTTAGGTTTAGGCTGAGTGTTAGGATTAGGGTTAGGGTGAGGGTAAGGGTGAGGGATATGGGTTAGGATTAGGGTTAGGCTGAGGGCTAGGGTGAGGGTGAGGTTTAGGTTTATGCTTAGGGTGAGGTTTAAGGTTAGGTTTAGGTTGAGGGTGAGGTTTAATTTTAGAGTTAGTGTTAGGGTGAGGGTTAGGGTTAGGGTTAGTGTTAGGGTAAGTGTGAGGGTTAGGGTTATGGTTAGGATTAGGATTAGGGTTACTGTGAGGGTGAGTGTGAGGGTTATGGTGAGGGTTAGGGTTGGTCTTAGGGTTAGCCTGAGGGTGATTATGAGGGTGAGAGTTCGGTTAGGGTGAGGTTGAGGTTTAGGGTTAGAGTTAGTGTTAGTGTGAGGGTTAGTGTGAGAGTGAGTGTTAGGTTTAGGTTGTGGGTGAGGGTCAGGATTAGGGTGATGCTTAGGCTTATGGTCAGGGTGAGGGTTAGGATGAGGGTTAGGCTTATTGTGAGGATTAGGGTGAGGGTGACAGTAAGGGTAAAGTTGAGGGATAGGCTGAGAGTGAGGATTACGGTAAGGGTGAGTGTTGGGGCTAGGGTGAGTGTTAGGGTTAGGGTTAGGGTTAGGGTGTGGTTTAGATTGAGGATTCGTTTTTGGGGTTAGTGTGAGGTTTAGGGTGAGGATGAGGGTTAAGGTTGGGTTGAGGGCTAGGGTGAGGATGAGGGTTAGGATTAGGGTTAGGGTGAGTGTTAGGTTTTGGGTGATCTTTAGGGTTATTGTGAGGGTTAGTGTTAGGGTTAGGGTTAGTGTTAGGGTGAGGGTAAGTGTTAGGGTGAGGTTTAGGGTTAGGGTGAGTGTTATGGTTAGAATGAGGGTTAGGGTTAGGTTTAGGGTTATTTTTAGGGTTAGGGTTAGGGTTAGGATGAGGGTCAGGGTTAGGATTAGGGTTAGGGTGAGGGCTAGGGTGAGAGTGAGGATTAGGTTTAGGGTTAGGCTTAGGCTTAGTGTTAGGCTGAGGCTGAGGGTGAGGTTGAGGGTTCGTGTTAGCATGATGGTTAGGGTCATGGTTAGGGTGAGGGTTAGGATGAGGGTTAGGTTTAGGGTGAGGTTTAAGGTGAGGGTGACAGTAAGGGTCAAGATGAGGGTTAGAGTGAGGATTAGGTTTAGGGTTAGGGTGAGGGTGAGGATAAGATTGAGGATAGTGTTAAGGTTAGAGTGAGTTTTAGGGTGATAATGAGGGTTAGGGTTAGGGTGAGGGCTACGGTGAGGGTGAGGGTTAGGGATAGGTTTAGGTTGAGGTTTAGGGTTAAGGTGATGATTAGGGTTAGTGTGAGGGTTAGTGTTAGGACTAGGGTTAGTTTTAGGGTGAGGGTTAGTGTTAGGGTGAGTTATAGCGTTAGGGTGAGGGTTATGGTTATGGTTAGGGTTAGTGTTAGCTTTAGGGTTATTGTTTGGGTTAGGGATAAGGTTACGTTGAGGGTGAGAGTTAGGGTAAGTGTTAGGGTGAGGGTTACCGTTAGGGTGAGGGTTATGGTTAGGGTTAGGGTTAGTGTTAGGTTTAGGGTTATTGTTAGGGTTAGGGTTAGGGTTAAGGTTACGGTAAGGGTGAGGGTGAGGTTAAGGTTTAGGGTTAGGTTGAGGTTTAGGTTTAGGGTTAGGGTTAGAGTTAGGTTTAGGGTGAGGGTGAGGTTTAGGTTATAGTTAGTGTTAGGGGGAGGGTTAGGGTGAGGGTTAGGGTTAGGGTTAGGGTTAGTGTTAGGATTAGGTTTAGGGTGAGGTTAGGGTTAGGGTTAGGGTTAGGGTTAGTCTGAGGGTGAGGGTGAGGGATTGGTTTAGGATTTGGGTGAGGTTTAGGATGAGGTTAAGGTTAGGATTAGGGTTAGGATGAGAGCAAGTGTGAGGGTGAGAGTTAGGGTTAGCATTATGGTGAGATTTAGGATTAGGGTTAGGTTTATGGTTAGGGTGAGGGTTACTGTTAGGGTTACAGTGAGGGTGAGCTTTTGGGTTAGGGTGAGGGTTAGAGTTAGGGTTAGGGTGAGGGTGAGGTTTAGGCTTAGAGTTAGGGTTAGTGTTAGAGTTAGGGTTAGGGTGAGGGTTTGTGAGGGTTAGGGTGAGGGTTAGAGTTCGGGTTAGGCTTAGGCTTAGGCTTAGGCCGATCGTGGGGGTGAGGGTTAGGGTTAG
This sequence comes from Dipodomys merriami, assembly GCF_024711535.1. Classification (NCBI taxonomy): domain Eukaryota; kingdom Metazoa; phylum Chordata; class Mammalia; order Rodentia; family Heteromyidae; genus Dipodomys; species Dipodomys merriami. The sequence goes on along the minus strand of NW_027203739.1, from coordinate 27,045 downwards.
GTTTACGGTGAGGTTTAGGATGAGGTTTGTGGATATGGTTATGCTTAGGGTTAGTTTTAGGGTTACGATTAGGGTTAGTTTTAGGGTTAGGGTTAGGGTGAGGGTTTGGGTTAGGGTTAAGGTTAAGTTTAGGATTAGGGTTAGGGTTAGGGTTATTGTTAGTGTTTTGGTTAGTGTTAAGTTTGCGGTGAGGGTGAGGCTCAGAATGAGGGTTATGGTTAGTGTTAGGGTTTGAGTTAGGGTTAGTATTACTGTTAGGGTTAGGGTTAGATTTACTGTCATTGTGAGAGTGAGGGTGAGGGTTAGGGTTAGGATTAGGGTTAGGGTGAGGGTGAGGGTTAGGGTTAGGCTTAGGCTTAGGGTTAGGCTGAGGGTGAGGCTGGGGGTGAGGATTAGGGTTAGGGTGATGGTTAGGGTTAGGGTTAGTGTTATAGTTAGGGTTAGGGTTAGAGTTAAAGTGAGGGTGAGGGTGCGGTTAGGGTTAGGGTTAGGGTTAAGCTGAGGTTTAGGGTTAGGTTTAGAGATAGGGTTAGAGTGAGGGTGAGGTTTAGGGTCAAAGTTAGGGTTAATGTTAGGGTTAGGCTTAGGGTTAGAATGAGGCTGAGCGTGGGAGTGAGGATTAAGGTTAGGTTTAGGGTTAGGGTTAGAGTTAGGGTTAGGGTTAGGGTTAGGGTTAGGGTAAGGGTTAATGTTAGTGTTATGGTTAGTGTTAGGTTTAAGTTTGCAGTGAGGGTGAGGCTGAGTGTGAGGTTTATGGTTAGGGTTAGGGTTATGGTTAGTGTTATTGTTAGGGTTAGGGTTAGAGTTACGGTGAGGGTGAGCGTGAGGGTGAGGGTTAGGTGAGATTTAGGGTGAGGTTTAGGGTTAGGGTTAGGTTGAGGGTGAGGATTAGGTTTAGAGTTAGGGTTAGTGGGAGGGTTAGGGTGAGGGTTAGGGTTAGGTTGATTTTTAGGGATATGGTTAGGGTTAGGATTAGGGTTAGGGTGAGGGTGATTGTGTGGGTTAGGGTTAGGTTTAGGCTTAGGCTTAGGGTTAGGCTGAGGGTGAGGGTGGGAGTGAGCGTTTGTGTTACAGTGACGGTGAGGATTAGAGTTAGGGTGAGGGTTAGGATGAGGGTTAGGGTTACAGTGAGCATGAGGGTTAGGGTTAGTGTGAGGGTTAGGGTTAGGATTAGGGTTAGGGTGTGGGTGAGGGTTAGGATTAGGTTTAGAGTTAGGTTTATTGTTAGTGTTATGGTTAAGGTTATTTTTGGAGTGAGGGTGAGGCTGAGGGTGAGGGTTATGGTTAGGATTAGGGTTAGGGTTAGGATTTGGGTTAGGGTGAGTGTGAGATTGAGGGTGAGGGTGAGGGTTTGGGTTAGGTTTAGGGAGAGATTTAGGTTTAGGATTAGGGTTAGAATTAGGGTTAGGGTTAGGGTGAGGGTAAGTGTTAGGGTGAGGGTTAGGTTTAGGTTTAGGGTTACAGATTGGTTGAGGGTTAGGTATCCTGCTAGGATTATTTTTAATTTTAAATTTAGGGTTACGCTGAGGGTGAGGGTGAGGGTGAAGGTTAGGGTTAGGGTTAGGGTGAGGTTTAAGGTTAGGATTAGGTTAGAGTTAGGGTTAGGGTTAGGGTCAGGTTTAGGGTTAGAGTTAGGCTTAGCATGAGGGTTAGTGTGAGGAATAGGGTTAGGGTTAGTGTTAGGTTAGGGTTAGGGTGAGGGTTAGTGTGAGGGTTAGGGTTAGGTTTAGGTTGAGGTTTAGGTATAGGGTTAGGGTTAGAGTTAGGGTTAGGTTGATTGTGAGGTTTAGGGTTGGAGTTAGGGTTAGTGTTAGTGTTAGGTTTAGGGTGATGATTAGTGTGAGGGTTAGTGTTCGGGTTAGGCTTAGGCGGATTGTGAGGGTGAGGGTTAGGATTAGGGTGAGGCTTAGCGTTAGGTTTAGGGTGAGGTTTTGGATGAGGTTTTTGGTTATGGTTAGGGTTAATGTTACTTTTAGGGTTAGGGTTAGTGTTAGGTTTAGGTTTATGGTTAGGGTTAAGGTGAGGTTTAGGGTTAGGGTTAGGCCTAGGGTTAAGGTTAGGTTTATTGTTAGTGTTAATTTTGCAGTGAGGGTGAAGCTCAGGTTGAGGGTTATGGTTAGTGTTAGGGTTAGGTTTAGGGTTAAGGTTAGTGTTATTATTAGGGTTAGGGTTAGAGTTACGGTCACGGTGAGAGTGAGGGTGAGGGTGAGGGTTAGGGTGAGGTTTAGGATGAGCTTTAGTTTTAAGGTTAGGGTTAGGGTGCTGGTGAGGTTTAGGTTTAGAGTTAGGGTTAAGGGGAGGGTTAGGGTAAGGGTTAGGTTTAGGATTAGGGTTAAAGATAGGTTGAGGGTTAGGGTTCCTGCTAGGGTTATTTTCAATTTTATGTTTAGGGTTATGTTGAGGATGAGGGTGAGGGTTAGGGTTAGGGTTAGGCTTAGAGTGAGGGTTAGTGTGAGGGTTAGGGTTAGGGTTAGTGTTAGGTTAGGGTTAGGGTGAGGGTTAATCTGAGGGTTAGGGTTAGGTTTAGGTTGAAGTTTAGGTATAGGGTTAGAGTTAGAGTTAGGGTTAGGTTGATCGTGAGATTTAGGGTTAGAGTTAGGGTTAGTGTTAGGGTTAGGTTTAGGGTGAGGGTTAGGGTGAGGGTTAGAGTTCGGGTTAGGCTTATGCGGATTGTCAAGGTGAGGGTTAGGGTTAGGGTGAGGGTTAGCCTTAGGTTTAGGGTGAGGGTTTGGATGAGGTTTTTGGTTATGGTTAGGGTTAGTGTTACTTTCAGGGTTAGGGTTAGGTTTATGGTTAGGGTTAAGGTGAGGGTTAGTTTTAGGGTTAGGCTTAGGGTTAAGGTTAGGGTTATTGTTAGTGCTATGGTTAGTGTTAATTTTGCAGTGAGGGTGAGGCTCATTTGAGGGTTATGTTTAGGGTTAGGTTTAAGGTTACTGTTATTGTTAGGGTTAGGGTTAGAGTTACGGTCACGGTGAGAGTGAGGGTGAGGGTGAGGGTTAGGGTGAGTTTTAGGGTGAGGTTTAGGTTTAAGGTTAGGGTCAGGGTGCTGGTGAGGTTTAGGTTTAGAGTTAGGGTTAAGGGGAGGGTTAGGGTGAGGGTTAGGTTTAGGTTTAGTGTTAGCATTAGGGTGAGGGTTAGGTTAAGGTTCAGGGATAGGGTTAGGGTTAGGGTTAGGGTTAGGGTCAGTGTGAGGGTGAGGGTTAGGTTTAGGCTTAGGCTTAGGCTTAGGCTTAGGCTAAGGGTGAGGATGGGAATGATGATTAGGGTTAGGGTGATGGTTATTCTTAGGGTTAATGTTATTGTTAGGGTTAGGGTTAGAGTTACGGTGAAGGTGAGGGTGCGGGTGAGGTTTAGGGTTAGGGTTAAGGTGAGGTTTAGGGTTAGGTTTAGAGATAGAGTTAGGGTGAGGGTGAGGTTTAGGATTAGAGTTAGGGTTAGTGTTAGGGTTAGGCTTAGGGTTAGGCTGAGGCTGAGGGTGGGGGTGAAGATTAGGGTTAGGGTTAGGTTTAGGGTTAGAGTTAGGGTTAGGGTTAGGGTTAGGGTTAGAGTTTGGGTTATTGTTAGTGTTATGGTTAGGGTTAAGCTTGCAGTGAGAGTGAGGCTGAGGGTGAGGTTTATGGTTAGGGTTAGGGTTAGGATTAGAGTTACTGTGACTGTGAGTGTGAGGGTTAGGGTTAGGGTTAGGCTTAGGCTTAGGGTTAGGCTGAGGGTGAGGGTGGGGGTTAGGGTTAGTGTCATGTTGAGGGTGAGGATTAGGGTTAGGTTGAGTGTTAGGATGAGGGTTAGTGTTATGGTGAGGGTAAGGTTTAGGGTTAGGGTGAGGGTTAGGGTTAGGATTAGGGTTAGGGTGAGGGTGAGGGTTAGGGTTAGGGTTAGGGTTAGGGTTATTGTTAGTGTTATGGTTAAGGTTACCTTTGAAGAGAGGGTGAGGGTTAGGGTTAGGATTAGGGTTAGGGTGAGGTTGAGGGTTAAGGGTGAGGTTGAGGGTTAGGGTTAGGTTTAGGGTGAGGTTTAGGTTTAGGGTGAGGGTTAGGGTTAGTGTGAGGGTTAGTGTTAGGGTTATGGTTAAGTTTAGGGTCAGGGTTAGGGTTAGGGTCAGGGTTAGGGTTAGGGTTAGTGTTAGGGTTAGGGTTAGGGTGAGGGTTAATTTGAGGTTTAGGGTTAGGGTAAGGTTTAGGATTAGGTTTGGGTGAGGGTGAGTGTGAGGGTTAGGGTTACACTTAGGCTTAGGCCGAGGGTGAGGGTGGGTGTGAGGATTAGTGTTTGGTGATAGTTAGGTATAGAATTAAAGTGACGGTTAGGATGAGGTTTAGGGTTACGATTAGGGTGAGGGCTAGGGTGAGGGTGAGAGTTAGTGTTAGGGTTAGGCTTAGGCTGAGGTTTAGGCTGAGGGTGAGATTGAGGGTGAGGGTTATGGTTAGGTTGATGGTTAGGATTACGGTTAGCTTGAAGGTTAGAATGAGGTTTAGGGATAGGGTGTGTGTTAGGGAGAGGCGATGGTAAGGGGAAAGTTGAGGGTTAAGGTGTGGCTGAGGGTTAAGATAAGGTTGAGGGTTAGGGTTAGGGTGAGGGTTAGGGTAAGTGTGAGGGTTAGGGGTTAGGGTGAGGGTGAGGGTTAGGTTTAATGTGAGGCTTAGGATGAGGATGAGGGTTAGGGTTAGGTGAGGATAAGGGTTAGAATTAGGGTTAGGTTGTGGGCTAGGGTGAGGGTGAGGGTTAGTGTAAGGTTTAGGGTTAGGGTGAGGTTTAGGGTTAGGGTGAGTGTTAGGGTTAGTGTGAGGGTTAGTGTTAGGGTTAGGGTTAGGGTTAGGGTGAGGGTAAGTGTTAGGGTGAGGGTTATGGTTAGGGTGAGGGTTACAGTTAGGGTGAGGTTTAGGTTTAGTGTTAAGGTTATTTTTAATTTTAGGTTTAGGGTTATATATAGGGTGAGGGTCAGGGTGTGGGTTAGGGTTAGGGTTAGGGTGACCTTTAGGGTTAGGATTAGTGTTAGAGTTAGGGTTAGCTTTAGGGTGAGGTTTAGGGTTAGATTGAGGCTTACGGTGAGGGTTAGTGTGAGGGTTAGGGTTAGAGTTAGTGTTATGTTACAGTTAGAGTGGGGGTTAGTGTGAGGGTTAGGGTTAGAGTTAGGGTTAGTGTTAGGATTAGGGTTAGGGTGAGAGTGAGAGTGTGGGTTAGAGTTCGGTTTAGGGTTAGGCTTAGGTTTAGGCTGATGATGAAGTTGATGGTGAGGTTTTGGTTTAGGGTGAGTGTTAGGATTAGGGTTAGGTTGAGGGTTAGGATGAGGGTTAGGGATAGGATGAGGGTTAGGGTGATTGCTGGGGTGAAGGTGAAGTTTTGGGTTAGGGTTAGGGTGAGGTGTAGGGTTAGGGTTAGGGTGAGGGTGAGGTTTAATTTTAGAGTTAGGGTTAGGGTGAGGGTTAGGGTTAGGGTTAGTGTTTGGGTTAGGTTTAGGTTTAGTGTTAGTGTTAGGTTGAGGGTTAGGGTTATGGTTAGGATTAGGTTTAGGGTGAGAGTGAGGGTCAGTGTGACGGTTCGGGTTATGGTTAGGCTTAGTGTTAGGTTAAAGTTAGGGTGAGGGTGAGGGTTAGGGTTTGGGAGAGGTTTAGGGTTAGAGTTAGTGTTAGTGTGAGGGTTAGTGTTAGGGTTAGGTTTTGGGTGTGGTTTAGGGTTAGGGTGATGCTTAGGGTAACGGTCAGGGTGAGGTTTAGAAGGAGCGTTAGTGTTAGTGTGAGGGTTAGGGTGAGGGTGACTGTAAGGTTAAAGGTGAGGGTTAGGCTGAGAATGAGGATTACAGTAAGGGTGAGGGTTAGAGTTACCGTGAGGGTTAGGGTTAGGGTGAGGTTTATGGTTAGAATGAGGGTTAGGGTTAGGTTTAGTGTTATTTTTAGGGTTAGGGTTAGGGTTAGGTTTAGGGTTAGGCTGAGACTGAGGGTGAGGTTGAGGGTTAGGGTTAGCATGATGGTTAGGGTTATGGTTAGGGTTATGATGAGGTTTAGGGTTAGGGTGAGGGTTAGGATGAGGTTTAGGGTTAGGATTAGGGTTAGGATGAGGGCAAGGGTGAGTTTGAGGGTTTGGGTTGGCATTATGGCAAGGTTTAGGATTAGGGTTAGGTTTAGGGTTAGGGTGACTGTTATGGTTAGGGTTACGGTGAGGTTGAGGTTTAAGGTTAGGGTGAGGGTTAGGATTAGGGTTAGGGTTAGGGTGAGGGCTTGAGTTAGGTTTAGGTTTACAGTGAGGATGAGGGTTAGTGTTAGTGTTAGGGTTAGGTTTATTTTTAGGGTTTGGGTTAGAGATATGGTGAGCGTGAGGGTGAGGGTGAGGTTTAGGATTAGGGTGATGGTGAGGTTTCGGGTTAGAGTTAAGGTTATGGGAAGATTTAGGGTGAGGGTTATGGTTAGGGTTAGGGTTAGTGTTAGGTTTAGGGTTATTGTTAGGGTTAGGGTTAGCGTTAAGGTTGCGGTGAAAGTGAGGGTGAGGATAAGGGTTAGGATTAAGGTGAGGCTTAGGTTTAGGGTTAGGGTTAGAGTTAGGGTTAGGGTGAGGGTGAGGTTTAGGTTTAGAGTTAGGGTTAGGGTGAGCATTAGGGTGTCTGTAAGGGTTAGCGTTAGGGTTAGGTTTAGTGTTAGGATTAGGTTTAGGGTGAGGTTGAGTGTGAGGGTTAGTGTTAGGGTTAGGCTGAGTGTGAGGTTGAGGGTTAGGGTTAGGGTGAGGGATGGGTTAGGGTTAGGATTAAGGTGAGGTTTAGGATGAGGTTTAGTGTTAGGATTAGGGTTAGCATGAGGGCAAGTGTGAGGGTGAGGGTTAGGGTTAGAATTATGGCGAGGTTTAGGATTAGGGTTAGGTTTAGTGTTAGGGTGAGGGTTAGGGTTGGGGTTAGTGTTAGGGTGAGTGTGAGGGTTAGGATTAGGTTTAGGGTTAGGGTTATTGTTAGTGTTATGATTAATGTTAAATTTAAGGTGAGGGTGAGGCTCAGGGTGAGGTTTAGGGTTAGGGTTATGGTGAGGTTTCGGGTTAGGTTTAAGGTTAGGTTTAGGGTGAGGGCTTGGGTTAGGGTTAGGGTTACGGTGAGGGTGAGGATTAGGGTTAGGGTTTGGGTTAGGGTTATTTTAGGGTTTGGGTAACGGTTAAGCTGAGGGTAAGGGTGAGGGTTAGGTTAGGGTTAGGGTGAGGTTTAGGTTTAGGGTTAGGGTTAGAGTTAGGTTTAGGGTGATGGAGAGGTTTAAGGTTAGAGTTAGGGTTAGTGTTAGGGTTAGGGTTAGTGTGAGGGTTAGGGTGTGGGTTAGAGTGACGGTTATGGTTAGCTTTAGGGTGAGGGTTAGGGTTATGTTTAGGGTGAGGTTTAGGATGAGGTTTAGGGTTAGGTTTAGGGTTAGGGTTAGTTTTAGGGTTAGGATTAGTGTTAGGGTTAGGGTTAGGGTGAGGGTTAGGGTTAGGGTAAGGGTTAGGGTTTGGCTTAGGGTTAGGGTTAGGGTTATTGTTAATGTTATGGTTAGTGTTAAGTTTGCGGCGAGGGTGAGGCTCAGGGTGAGGGTTATGGTTAGTGTTAGTGTTTGGTTTAGGGTTAGTATTATTATTAGGGTTTGGGTTAGAGTTACGGTCATGGTGAGAGTGAGGGTGAGGGTTAGGGTGAGGTTTAGGGTGAGGTTTAGGCTTAGGGTTAGGGTTAGGTTTAGGGTACTGGTGAGGTTTAGGGTTAGAGTTAGGGGGAGGGGGAGGGTTAGGGTGAGGGTTAGGGTTAGGTTTAGTGTTAGCATTAGGGTGAGGGTGAGGGTTAGGTTGTGGTTTAGGGATAGGGTTAGGGTTAGTATTAGGGTTAGGGTGAGGGCGATGGTAAGGGTTATGGTTAGGCTTAGGCTTAGGGTTAAGCTGAGGGTGAGACTGGGGTTGAGTATTTGGTTTAGGGTGATTGTTAGGGTTAGGGTTAGGGTTAGGGTAAGGGTTAATGTTAATGTTATGGTTAGGTTTAAGTTTGCAGTGAGAGTGAGGCTGAGGGTGAAGTTTATGGTTAGGGTTAAGGTTATGGTTAGTGTTATTGTTAGGGTTAGGGTTAGATTTTGGTGAGGGTGAGGGTGATGGTGAGGGTTAGGGTTACAGTGAGATTTATTGTAAGGTTTAGGGTTAGGGTTAGGTTGAGAGTGAGGATTAGGTTTAGAGTTTGGGCTATTGGGAAAGTTAGGTTGAGGGTTAGGGTTAGGTTGATTCTTAGGGATAGGGTTAGGGTTAGGATTAGGGTTAGGTGAGGTTGTGTGTGAGGGTTAGGGTTAGGGTTAGGGTTAGGCTCAGGCTTAGGCTGAGGGTGATGTTGGGGGTGAGGGTTAGTGTTACACTGAGGCTGAGGATTAGGGTTAGTGTGAGGGTTAGGATGAGGGTTAGAGTTACAGTGAGGGGGAGCGTTAGGGTTAGGGTGAGGGTTAGGGTTAGGATTGAGGTTAGGGTTAGGTTTATTGTTGGTGTTATGGTTAAGGTTACTTTTGGAGTGAGCATGAGGCTGAGGGTGAGGGTTAGGGTTAGCATTAGGGTTATGGTTAGGATTAGAGTTAGGGTGAGGGTGAGATTGAGGGTGAGGGGTAGGGTTAGGGTGATGGTTAGTGTTATGGTTAGCTTGAAGGTTAGGATGAGGTTTAGGGATAGATTGAGTGTTAAGGTGAGGGTGAAGGTAAGGGTAAAGTTGAGGGTTAGGCTGTAGGTGAGGGTTAAGATAAGTGTGACGGTTAGGGTGAGGGTTAGGGTAAGTGTGACGGTTAGGGGTTAGGGGGAGGGGGAGGGCTAGATTGAGGATTAGGGTTAGGGTTAGTGTGAGGTTTAGGGTGAGGATAAGGGTTGAGGGTTAGGTGAGGGTAAGAGTTAGAATTAGGGTTAGGGTGAGGGCTAGGGTGAGGTTGATGGTTAGGGTTAGGGTTAGTGTTAGGGTGAGGGTGAGTGTGAGTGTTAGGGTTACAGTGAGGGTTAGTGTTAGGGTTAGGGTTAGTGTTAGGGTGATGGTTAGGGTTACGGTGAGGGTTACAGTTAGGTTGAGGGTTAGGGTTCGTGTTAGGGTTATTTTTAATTTTAGGTTTAGGGTTATGTTGAGGGTGAGGGTGAGGGTGAGGGTTAGGGTTAGGGTAAGTGTGAGGTTTAGGGTTAGGATTAGAGTTAGAGTTAGGATTAGGGGTAGGGTGAGGTTTAGGGTTTGATAGGCTTAGGGTGAGGGTTAGGTTGACGGTTAGGGTTAGGGTTAGTGTTTAGTTAGGGTTAGGATGAAGGTTAGTGTGAGGGTTAGGGTTAGAGTTAGGGTTAGAGTTAGGATTAGGGTAAGGGTGAGGGTGAGTGTGTGGTTTAGGATTAGGTTAATGGTTAGGCTTAGGGTTAGGCTGAGGGTGAGGTTTAGGTTTAGGGTGAATGTTAGAATTAGGTTTAGGGTGTGGGTTAGGGTGAGGCTTAGGGTGAGGTTTAGGGTGAGGGTTAGGTTTAGGATTAGGGTTAGGTGAGCGCTAGGGTGAGGGTGAGGTTTAGGGTTAGGTTTAGTGTGAGGTTTAGAGTTAGGGTTAGGTTGAGGGTGAGGTTCAATTTTAGAGTTAGTGTTAGGGTGAGGGTTAGGTTTAGGATTAGTGTTAGGGTTAATGTTATGGTTAGTGTTAAGGTTACGGTGAGGGTTAGGGTTATGTTTAGGATTAGGTTTAGGGTTACTGTGAGGGTGAGTGTGAGGGTTAGGGTGAGGGTTAGGCTTAGGTTTAGGGTTAGGCTGAGGGTGAGTGTGAGGTTGAGGTTTAGGGTTAAGGTGAGGGTGAGGTTTAGGGTTAGAGTAAGTGTTAATTTGAGCGTTAGTGTGAGAGTGAGTGTTAGGGTTAGGTTGTGGGTGAGGGTTAGGATTAGGGTGATGCTTAGGGTTATGATCAGGGTGAGGGTTAGGATGAGGGTTAGGGTTAGTTTGAGGGTTAGGGTGAGGGTGACAGTAAGGGTAAAGGTGAGGGTTAGGCTGAGAATGAGGATTACAGTAAGGGTGAGGGTTAGGGTTAGGGTGAGGTTTAGGGTTAGGGTTAGGGTGTGGTTTAGATTGAGGATTCGTTTTTGGGGTTAGTGTGAGGTTTAGAGTGAGGATGAGGGTTAGGATTAAGTTGAGGTCTAGGGTGAGGATGAGGGTTAGGTTTAGGGTTAGGGTGAGTGTTAATGTTAGGGTGATTGTTAGGGTTAGTGTGAGGGTAAGTGTTAGGGTGAGAGTTAGTGTTAGGGTGAGGTTTATGTTTAGAATGAGGGTTAGTGTTAGGTTTAGGGTTATTTTTAGGGTTAGCGTTTGGGTTAGGATGAGAGTCAGGGTTAGGATTAGGGTTAGGGTGAGGGCTAGGGTGAGGGTGAGGTTTAGGGTAGATTTAGGCATAGGCTTAGTGTTAGGCTGAGGCTGAGGGTGAGGTTGAGGGTTAGGGTTAGCATGATGGTTAGGGTCATGGTTAGGGTGAGGGTTAGGATGAGGATTAGGGTTAGGGTGAGGGTGACATTAAGGGTCAAGTTGAGGGTTAGGGTGAGGATTAGGGTTACGGTTAGGGTGAGGGTGAGGATTAGTTTGAGGAGTAGTGTTAAGGTTAGAGTGAGGTTTAGGGTGAGGATGAGGGTTAAGGTTATGGTGAGGGTTAGTGTTAGGACTATTGTTAGTTTTATGGTGACGGTTATGGTTATGGTTAAGGTTAGTGTTAGGTTTAGGGTTATTGTTAAGGTTAGGGTTAGGGTTAAGGTTACGGTGAGGGTGAGGTTAAGGGTAAGGTTTAGGGTTAGGGTGAGGTTTAGGTTTAGCGTTAGGGTTAGGGTTATTGTTAGTGTTATGGTTAGTGTTAAGTTTGCGGTGAGGGTGAGGCTCAGGGTGAGGTTTACGGTTAGTGTTAGGGTTAGGGTTAAGGTTAGTATTATTGTTAGGGTTAGGGTTAGAGTTAAGGTCATGGTGAGAGTGAGGGTGAGGGTTTAGGTGAGTTTTAGGGTGAGGTTTAGGGTTAGGTTTAGGGTTATGGTTAGGGTGCTCGTGAGGTTTAGGGTTATAATTCGGGTGAGGGTGAGGGTGAGTGTGAGGGTTAGGGTTAGGTTTAGTGTTAGCATTAGGGTGAGGGTGAGAGTTAGGTTGAGGTTTAGGGATAGGGTTATTGTTACAATTACGGTTAGGGTGAGGGTGAGGGTTAGGGTTAGGCTTAGGCTTAAAGCTCGGCTGAGGGTGAGGCTGTGGGTGAGGATTAGGGTTAGGGTGATGGTTAGGGTTAGGGTTAGTGTTATTGTTAGGGTTAGAGTTAGAATTACCATGAGGGTGAGTGTGCGGGTAGGGTTAGGGTTAGGGTTAGGCTGAGGTTTAGGGTTAGGTTTGAGATAGGGTTAGGGTGAGGGTGAGGTTTAGGGTTAAAGGTAGGGTTAGGGTTAGGGTTAGACTTAGGGTTAGGCTGAGGGTGAGGGTGGGGTTAGGATTAGGGTTAGGGTTAGGGTTAGAGTTAGTGTTAGGGTTAGGGTTAGGGTAAGGGTTAATATTAGTGTTATGTTTAGGTTTAAGTTTGCAGTGAGAGTGAGGCTGAGGGTGAGATTTATGGTTAGGGTTAGGGTTAGGGTTAGTGTTATTGTTAGGGTTGGGGTTAGAGTTATGGTTAGGGTGAGGGTGAGGGTGCGGGTTAGGCTTAAGGTGAGATTTAGGGTGAGGTTTAGGGTTAGGGTTAGGTTGAGGGTGAGGATTAGGTTTAGAGTTAGGGTTAGTGGGTGGGTTAGGTGGGTTAGGGTTAGGCTTAGGGTTAGGCTGAGGGTGAGGATGAGGGTGAGGGTTAGGGTTAGGTTGAGGGTGAGGTTTAGGTTTAGGGTTAGGTTTGGGGGAGGGTTAGGGGGAGGGCTATTGTTAGGGTTAGTGTTAGTGTTAGGATTAGGATTAGGGTTAGGATGAGGTTGAGTGTGAGGGTTAGGGTTAGGGTTAGGCTTAGGGTTAGGCTGAGGGTGAGGATGAGGGTTAGGGTTAGGGTGAGGTTTAGGGTTAGGATTAGGGTGAGGGATAGGATGAGGTTTAGGGTTAGGATTAGGGTTAGGATGAGGGCAAGGGTGTGTGTGATAGTTAGGGTTAGCATTATGGCAACGTTTAGGATTAGGATTAGGTTTAGGGCTTGGGTGAGTGTTAGGATTAGGGTTACGGTGAGGTTGAGGTTTAGGATTAGGGTGAAGGTTAGGGTTAGGTTTAGGGTGAGGGTGATGGTTAGGATTAGGGTTAGGATTAGGGTTATTGTTAGTGTTATGGTTAAGTTTTCAATGAGGGTGAGGCTGAGGGTGAGTGTTAGGGTTAGGGTTAGGTTTAGGGTGAGGGCTTGGTTTAGGTTTAGGGTTAAGGTGAGGGTGAGGGTTAAGGTTAGTGTTAGGGTTAGTGTTATTGTTAGGGTTAGGTTTAGAGTTATGGTGAGGGTAAGGTGAGGGTGAGGTTTAGGGTTAGGGTGAGGGTTAGGTTTATTGTTAGAATTAGGGTTAGGGGGAGAGTTAGGGTGAAGGTTAGGGTTAGGTTTAGTGTTAGGGTTAGGGTTTTTGTTAGGATTAGGGTTAGAGTTATGGTGAGGGTGAGGGTGAGTTTGAGGTTTAGGTTGAGGGTGAGGGTAAGTTTTAGGTTTAGAATTAGGGTTAGGGAGATAGTTAGGGTGAAGGTTAGGGTTAGGTTTTGTGTTATTGTTAGGGTTAGGGTGAGGGTTAGGTTTAGGTTTAGGGTTAGGGTTAGGGTTAGGTTTAGGTTTAGGGTTATGGTGAGGGTGAGTGTGAGGGTTAGTGTTAGGGATAGGCTTAGACTTAGAGTTAGGCTGTGGGTGAGAGTGGGGATTAGGATTAGGTTTTGGGTGATGGTTAGTGTTAGTGTTAGGTTTAGGGTTATGATTAAGTTTAGGGTTAGGATTAGGGTTAGGGTGAGGGCTAGGGTGAGGGTGAGGGTTAGTGTTAGGGTTAGGCTCAGGCTTTAGGGTTAGGCTGATGGTGAGGTTGAGGGTCAGGGTTAGTGTTAGGGCGATGCTTAGGATTATGGTCAGGTGAAGGTTAGGATGAGGGTTATGGTTAGGGTGAGGGATTTGGGTGAGGGTGATGGTAAGGGTAAAGCTGAGGGTTAGGCTGAGTGTGAGGATTAAGGTAAGGTCTAGGGTTAGGGTGAGTGTTAGTGTTAGGGTGAGGGTGAGGTTAAGATTGATGATTAATTTTAGGGTTAGTGTGTGGTTTAGAGTGAGGATGAGGGTTAGGGTTAGGGTGAGGGTAGGTTGAGGGTGAGGGTTAGGGTTAGGCTAAGGGTGAGGTTTAATGTTAGGATGATGGTTAGGGTTAGTGTGAGTGTTATTGTTAAGGTTAGGGTTAGTGTTAGGATGAGGGTAAGAGTTAGTTTGAGGGTTAGGTTTAGGGTGAGGGTTATGGTTAGAATGAGGGTTAGGGTTAGGGTTAGGGTTATTGTTAGGTCAGGGTTAGTGTTACATTTACGGTGAGGGTGAGAGTTAGGGTTTGGGTCAGGGTGTGGTTTATGTTTAGGGTTAGGGTTAGAGTTAGGTTTAGGGTGAGGGTTAAGTTTAGAGTTAGAGTTAGCATTAGTGATAGTGTTAGGGTTAGGGTGAGGGTCAGTGTGAGGGTCAGGGTTAGGCTTAAGCTTAGGGTTAGGCTTAGGCTTAGACCGAGCGTGAGTGTTAGGGTTAGGGTTAGGGTTAGGGTTTGGGTTAGTGTTAGGGGTAGGGTTAAGGTGAGGGTGACAGTAAGGGTAAAGGTGAGGGTTTGGGTTAGGATCAGGTTTAGATTGAAGGTGAGTGTGAGGGTTATGGTTAGGGGTAGGGTTAGGCTTAGGGTTAGGGTGAGAGTTAGGGTTAGGGTTAGGGCTGGTGTTGGTGTTAGGGGTAGGGTTAGGGTGAGGGTTAGGGTGAAGGTGAGGATTAGGGTTAGGATTAGGATTAGGATTAAGTTGAGGGTGAGTGTGAGGGTTCGTGTTAGTGTTAGGGTTAGGGTGAACTTGAGGGTTAGGGTTAGGGTTAGGGTGAGGTTTAGGGTTAGGGTCAGTGTTAGTGTTAGGGTTAGGGTGAGGGTTAGGGTAAGGGTTAGTGTTAGGGTTAGGGTTAGGGTGAGGGTTAGGATGAGGGTGAGGGTTAGGGTTAGGGTTAGGATTATGATTAGGGGTAGTGTTAGGGTGAGTGCTTGGGTTAGGCTTAGGGTTAGCATTAGGCTTAGCATTAAGCTGAGGGTGAGGGTGAGTGTTAGGTTTAGGGTTCAGGTTAGGGTTAGCATTTGGGTGACAGTTAGTGTTCGGGTTAAGTTTAGGGTTAGGGTGATGGTTTTGAATTAGGTTTTCGGTTAAGGATTAGGGGGAGTGTTAGGATGAGGATTAGGTTTAGGTTTTTTTGTTAGGGCGATGGCTAGGTTGAGGGTGAGGATTAGGTTATTGTTAGGGAGAGGTTAAGGGTTAGGGTTAGGGTTAGGGTGAGGGTTAGGATGAGGGTTAGGGTTATGGTGAGAGAGAGGGTTAGGGTTAGGGTGAGAGTTAGGTTGAGGATGAGGGTCAGGGTGAGGGTGAGGGTTAGGATTAGGGTTATGGTTAGGATTATTGTTAGTGTTATGGTTCTGGTTACCTTGGCAGAGATGGTGAGGCTGAGGGTGAGGGTTAGGGATAGGATTAGGGTTAGGTTTAGGTTTCGAGTTAGGATTAGTGTTATTGTTAGGGTTAGGGTTAGAGTTCCGGTGAAGGTGAGGGTGAGGGTAAGCATGAGGGTTAGGGTTAGGGTTAGGGTGAGGTTTAGTGTCAGGGTTAGGCTTAGGTTTAGGGTGAGGGTGAGTATGAGGGTTAGGGTTATGATTAGGGTTTGGCTTAGGTTTAGGCTAAGGGCGAGGGTGAGTGTGAGGGTTGGTGTTAGTTTGAGGTTTAGGGTTAGGATTACAGTGAGTGTCAGGGTTAGCATTAGTTTGAGGGTTACAATTAGATTTAGGATTAGGTTGAGGTTTAAGGTTAGGGTTAGGGTTTGGGTTAGAATGAGTTTTAGGGTTACAATTAGGGTTAGGGTGAGGGCTAGGGTGAGGGTGAGGTTTATTGTTAGGGTTAGGGTGAGGTTTAGGTTTAGGGGGAGTGTTAGGGGGAGGGTTAAGTTTCGGGTTACATTGAGGGTGTGGGTTAAGTTTGAGGTGAGGGTTATGTTGAGTACTAAAGTGAGGGTGAGGGTTAGGATTAGGGTTAGGGTGAGGGTTAGGTTGAGGTTTAGGTTTAGGGTTAGGGTTAGGTTTAGGAATAGGGTTGGGCTGAGGGTGATGTTGGGGATGAGGATTAGGTTTAGAGTGATGGTTCCGTTAATGGTTAGGTTGAGAGTTAGGATGAGGGTTAGGATTAGGCTTAGGCTTAGGGTTAGGCTGAGGCTGAAGTCGAGGGTGAGGGTGAGGGTTAGGGTGATGGTTAGGGTTACGGTTAGTGTGAGGGTTAGGATGAGGGTTAGCTTTGGGGTGAGGGTTAGGATGAGGGTGACAGAGTAAAGGTGTGGGTTAGGCTGAAGGTGAGGATTATTGTAAGGGTGAGGGTTCTGGTTAGGGTTAGGGTGAGGGTGAGGGTTAGATTGAGGATTAGTGTTAGGGTTAATGTGAGGTTTAGGGTGAGGATGCGTGTTAGGTTTAGGGTGAGGTCTAGGGTGAAGTTGAGGGTTAGGGTTTGGGTTAGGGTGAGGTTTAGGTTTAGGGTGATTGTTAGCGTTAGTGTGAGGGTTAGTATTAAGGTTAGTGTACATGTTAGGGTGAGGGTAACTGTTAGGGTAAGGTTTAGGTTTAGGGTGAGGTTTAGGATTAGCGTTAGGGTTAGGGTTAGGGTGAGGGTGAGGTTTAGGGTTAGAGTTAGGGTTAGGGTGAGGCTGAGGTTTAAGGTTAGGGTTAGGGTTAGTGTTAGGGTTAGAGTTAGGGTGAGGTTTAGTGTGGGTGTGAGGGTTAGTGTTAGGGTTAGGATTAGGGTTAGGGTTAAGGTGAGGGTGAGTGTGAGGGTTAGGGTTAAGGTTAGGTTTAGGTTTAGAATTAGGGTGAGGGTGAGGGTGAGGGTTACGGGTAGGGTGAGTGTTGGGGTTAGGGTTAGAATGAGGGTAGGTTGAGGTTTAGGCTTAGGCTTAGGGTTTGGGTATGGGCTAGGTTGAGGGGGAGGGTTAGTGTTAGGGTTAGTGTGAGGGGTAGGGTGAGGGTAAGGGTTAGTGTTAGGTTTAGGGTTAGGGATAGGGTGAGTTTTAGTGTGGGGTTGAGGGTTAGTGTTAGTTTGAATTAGGGTTAGGGTTAAGGTGAGGGGGAGTGTGAGGGTTAGGGTTAGGGTTAGGGTTAGGGTTAGGTTTAGAGTTACGGTGAGGGTGAGTGTGAGGGTTACGGTTAGGGTGAGTGTTGGGGTTAGGGTTAGAGTGAGGGTTAGGGTGAGTGTTAGTCTTAGGCTTATGGTTTGGGTATGGGCTAGGGTGAGGGTGAGGGTTAGGGTTTGGGTGAGGGGTAGGTTAAGGGGTAGGGTTAGTGTTAGGGTTAGGGTTGGGGTTAGGCTTAGGCTTAATGTTAGGCGGATGGGGAAGGTGTGGGTGATGGTTAGGGTTAGGGTGAGGGTGAGGTTTAGGGTTAGAGTTAGCGTTAGGGTAAGGGTTAGTGTGAGGGTTAGGGTTAGGGTTAGTGTTACTGTTAGGGTTAGGATGAGGGTGAGTGTGAAGGTCAGGGTTAGTCTTAGACTGAGGCGGAGGCTTAGTCAGAGCGTGAGGGTGAGGGTGAGGGTTAGGGTTAGGGTTTTAGGGTTAGGGTGAGTGTTAGGATGAGGTTTAGGGTTAGCATTAGGGTTAGGGTGAGGGCTAGAGTTAGGGTGAGGGTTAGGGTTAGCGTTAGGGTGAGATTTAGGGTTAGGGTTAGGGTAAAGGTTAAGGTGAGGCTGAGGGTAAGGATTAGGGTTAGAGTTACAGTGAGGGTCAGGGTTTGGGTTAGGTTTAGGGTTAGTGTTATAGTTAAAGTTAGGATTAGAGTTACAATAAGATGAGGGTGAGCGTGAGGGTTAGGATCAGGGTTAGGGTGAGGTTTAGGGTTAGGATTATTGTTAGGGTGAGGGTGAGGATTAGGGTTAGAGTTATGGTTAGGGGGAGGGTTAGGTTGAGGTTTAGGTTTAGGGTTAGTGTTAGGCTTAGGCTTAGGGTTAGGCTGAGGCTGAGGGTGATGTGAGGGTTAGGGTTAGGGTGATGGTTGGGTTTGCCTTTACGGTGAGGGTTAGGATGAGGATTTAGGTTATGGTGAGGATTAGGGTGAGGGTGACCGTAAGGGTAAAGGTGAAGGTTAGGCTGAGGGTGAGGGTTACGGTAAGGGTGACGGTTAGGGTTAGGGTGAGGGCGAGGGTTAGATTCAGTATTAGTGTTAGGGTTAGTGTGAGGTTCAGGGTGGGAATCAGGGTTAGGGTTAGGTTGAGGGCTAGGTTGAGGGTGAGAGTTAGTGTTAGGGTGAGGTTTAGGGTTAGGGTGATGGTTAGGGTTAGTGTTATGGTTAGGGTTAGTGTTAGGGTGAGGGTAAGTGTTAGGGTGAGGGTTAGGTTTAGGGTGAAGGTTATGGTTAGGATGAGGGTTAGGGATAGGTTTAGGTTTATTGTTAGGGTTAAGGTTAGGGTTATGTTGAGGGTGAGGGTGAAGGTGAGGGTTAGATTAGGGTTAGGGTTAGGGTTATTGTTAGTGTTATGGTTAGGGTTAAGTTTACAGTGAGAGTGAGGATGAGGGTGAGGATTAAGGTTAGGGTTAGGGTGAGGTTTAGGGTTAGGGTTAGGGTTAGGGTTATGGTGAGGGTTTGGTTTAGGGTGAGGGTTAGGCTGACGGTGGGGCTGAGGGTAGGGGTTAAGGTTAGTGTGAGGTTTAGGTTTAGGGTTAGGTTAGGGTTAGGGTGAGGGTGAGGTTTAGGGTTAGATTTAGGGTTAGGGTGATGGTTAGGTTGAGGGTTAGTGTTAGGGTTAGGGTGAGGGTTAGGATGAGGGTGAGGGTTAGGGTTTGGGTTAGGATTAGGATTAGGGTTAGTATGAGGGTGAGTGTTTGGGTTAGGCTTAGGGTTAGGGTTAGTCTAATGCTTAAGCTGAGAGTGAGGTTAAGGTTGAGGTTTAGGGTTAGGGTTTGGGTTAGGGTTAGCGTTAGGGTGAGAGTTAGGGTTTGTGATTAGTTTAGGGTTGGATGAGGTTTAGGGTTCGGGTTACGGTGAGGGTGAGGGTTAGGGTTAGGTTGAGGGTTAGGGTTAGGATTAGGGTTAGGGTGATTGTTAGGGTTAGGGTTAGGGTGAGTGTTAGAATGAGGATTAGGGTTAGGATTAGGTTTAGGGTGAGGGCTAGGGTGAGGGTGAGGGTTAGGGTTATTGTTAGGGTGAGGTTTAGTTTTAGAGTTAGGGTTACGGCGAGGGTTAGGATGAGGTTTAGGGTTATGGTGAGAGTGAGGGTTAGGGTTAGGGTGAGGGTGAGTGTGAGGATGAGGGTTATGGTGAGTGTGAGGTTTATGGTGAGGTTTAGGGTTAGGGTTAGAGTGAGGGATAGGGTTAGGATTAGGATTAGGGTGAAGGCTAGGGTGAGGGTGAGGGTTAGGGTTATTGTTAGGGTAAGGGTTAAGATGAGGGTTAGGGTGAGGGTGATAGTTAGGATTAGGGTTAGGGTTAGGATTATTTTTAGTGTTATGGTTCTGGTGACTTTTGCAGTGATGGTGAGGCTGAGGGTGATGGTTATGGATAGGATTAGGGTTAGGTTTAGGTTTCGAGTTAGGATTAGTGTTATTGTTAGGGTTAGGTTTAGAGTTATGGTGAGGGTGAGGGTGAGGGTAAGGGTGAGGGTTAGGGTTAGGGTTAGGGTGAGATTTAGGGTCAGGTTTAGGATTAGGGTTAGGGTGAGTGTGAGGTTTAGGGTTAGAGTTAGGGTTAGGGGGAGGGTTAATGTGAAGGTTAGGGTTAGGGTTAGTGTTATGGTTAGGGTTAGGATGAGGGTGAGTGTGAGGGTCAGGGTTAGTCTTAGGCTGAGGCGGAGGCTTAGGCGGAGCGTGAGGCTGAGGGTGAGTGTTAGTGTTAGGGTTTTAGAGTTATGGTGAGTGTTAGGATGATGTATAGAATTAGGGTTAGGGGGAGGGCTAGAGTTAGTGTGAGTATTAGGGTTTGCGTTAGGGTGATGTTTAGGGTTAGGGTTAGGGTTATGTTGAGAGTGAGGGTTAGGGTTATGGTTAGGGTTAGGGTTAGGGTTAAGGTGAGGCTGAGGGTTAGGATTAGGATTAGGGTGAGGGTTTGTGTTAGGGTTAGAGTTACGGTGAGGTTCAGGGTTTGGGTTAGGTTTAGGGTTAGTGTTATAGTTAAGGTTAGGGTTAGAGTTACAGTAAGGGTGAGGGTGAGGGTGAGTGTTAGGATCAGGATTAGGGTGAGGTTTAGTTTTAGGATTATGGTTAGGGTGAGGGTGAGGTTTAGGGTTAGAGTTAGGGTTAGGGGGAGGGTTAGGTTGAGTTTTAATGTTAGGGTTAGGATTAGGTTTAGGGTTAGGTTGACGGTAGGGTGAGTCTGAGGTTTAGGGTTAGGGTTTGGCTTAGGCTTACGGTTAGGCTGAGGGTATGGGTGGGGATGAGGATTAGGTTTAGAATGATGGTTAGGGTTATGGTAGGTTAAGGGTTAGGATGAGTGTTAGGGTTAGTATTAGGGTTAAGGTTAGGGCTAGGCTGAGGGTGAGGTTTATGGTACGGTGAGTGTTAGGGTTAGGGTGAGGTTGAGGTTTAGATTCAGGATTAGTGTTATGGTTAGTGTGAGGTTAAGGGTGAGGATGAGGGTTAGGGTAGGTTGAGGGGTAGGTTGAGGGTGAGAGTTAGGGTTAGGGTGAGGTTTAGGGTTAGGGTGATGGTTAGGGTTAGTGTAAGGGTTAGTGTAATGGTTAGGGTTAGTGTTAGGGTGAGGGTAAGTATTAGAGTGAGGGTTAGGGTTAGGGTGAAGGCTATGGTTAGGATGAGGGTTAGTGTTAGGGTTAGGGTTATTGTTAGGGTTAGGGTTAGGGTTATGTTGAGGGTGAGGGTGAGGGTTAGAGTTAGGATGAGTTTTAGGTTTCAGGTTAGGGTTAGAGTTAGGGTTAGGGTGAGGGTGAGGTTTAGGGTTAGAGTTAGGGTTAGTGTTAGTGTTCTGGTTAGGGTGAGGGTAAGTGTGGGGGTTAGGGTTAGGGTTAGGTTTAGGCTTAGGTTTAGGCTCAGGGTGAGGGTGGGGATGAGGAATAGGTTTAGGGTGATGGTTAGGGTTAGGGTTAGGTTTTGGTTTAGAATTAGCGTTAGGGTTAGGATTAGGGTAAGGGTTAGGGTGAGGGTTATGGTGAGGGTTAGGGTTACGTTTAGGGTTAGAGTGAGGGTGAGGGTTAGGGTTAGGGTTAGGGTGAGGGTGAGGGTTAGATTGAGGGTTAGGGTTATGTGGAGGGTTATGTTTAGGGTGAGGGTTAGGTTTAGTGTTAGGGTTATTGTTAGGGTTAGGGTTAGGGTTACGGTGAGGTTGAAGGTGAGGGTTAGGTTTAGGATTAGGGTGAGGTTTAGTTTTAGGGTTAGGGTTAGAGTTAGGGTTAGGGTGATGGTGAGGTTTAGGGTTAGAGTTAGAGTTAGTGTTAGGGTTAGGGTTAAGTTGAGGGTTAGGTTGAGGTTTAGAGTTCGGGTTAGGCTTAAGCTTAGGCTTAGTCTTAGGCCGAGAGTGAGGGTTAGGGTTAGGTTTAGGTTTAGGATGAGTGTTAGGATGAGGTTTAGGGTTAGGGTTAGGTTTAGGTTTAGTGTTAGGGTTAGGGTTAGGGTGAGGGTTAAGGTGAGGGTTAGGCTTAGGCTTAGGGTTAGGCTTAGGCTTAGGGTTATGTTTAGGGTTATTGTTAGTGTTATGGTTAGTGTTACATTTGCGGTGAGGGTGAGGCACAGGGTGAAGTTTATGGTTATTGTTAGGGTTAGGGTTAGGGTTACTATTATTGTTAGGGTTAGGGTTATAGTTATGGGCTTGGTGAGAGTGAGGGTGAGGATGAGGATTAGGGTGAGTTTTACGCTGAGGTTTAGGTTTAGGGTTAGGGTTAGTGTTAGGGTGCTGTTGAGGTTTAGGGTTACAGTTCAGGTTACGGGGATGGTTAGGGTGAGGGTGAGGGTTAGGTTTAGTGTTAGCATTAGGGTAAGGGTGAGGGTTAGGTTGAGGTTTAGGGATAGGGTTAGGGTTAGGATTAGGGTTAGGGTGAGAATGAGGGTGAGGGTTAGTGTTAGGGTTAGCCTTAGGCTGAGGGTTAGGCTGAGGTTGAGGGTGGGGGTGAGGGTTAGGCTTAGGGTGATCGTTAGGGTTAGGGTTAGTGTTATTGTTAGGGTTAGGGTTGGAGTTACATTGAGGCTGAGGGTGGGGGTGAGGGTTAGGATTAGGGTCAGTGTGAGGTTTAGGGTTAGGTTTAGAGATAGGGTTAGGGTAAGGGTGAGGTTTAGGGTTAGCGTTAGGGTTAGTGTTAGGGACAGGCTTAGGGTTAGGCTGAGGGTGAGGGTGGGGTTGAGGATTAGGGTTCGGGTTAGGGTTCGGGTTAGGGTTAGAGTTTGGGTTAGGGTAAGGGTTAGGGTTAGGATTAGGATTAAGGTTAAGGAGAGGGTGAGTGTGAGGGTTAGAGTTAGGGTTAATGTTAGGATTAGGGTTAGGGTATGTGCTACCATGAGGGTTAGGGTTAGGGTAAGGGTTAGGGTGACATTTAGCGTTAATTTTAGTGTCAGAGTTCGGGTTAGGATGAGGGTTTGGGTTAGGGTTAGAGTAAGGGTGAGGGTGAGGTTTAGGGTTAGTTTTAGGGTTAGGGTTATTTTTAGGGTTAGGGTTAGGGTTAAGGTCAAGGTAAGGGTGAGGTTGAGGGTGATGTTGAGGGTTAGGGTTAGGGTTAGGATGAGATTTAGTGTTATGGTTAGGGTTAGGGTTAGGGTCAGGGTGAGGTTTAGGGTTAGAGGTAGGGTTAGGGTTAGGGTTAGTGTGAGTGTTAGGGTTAGGGTTACTGTTACAGTTAGGGTTATGGTGAGGGCTAGTGTGAGGGTGAGTGTTAAGGTTAGGGTTAGGCTATGGCTTTGGGTTAAGCTGAGGCTCAGGGTGAGAGTGAGGGTTAGGGTGAGGGTGAGGGTGAAATTTAGCGTTAGAGTTAGTGTTAGGGTGAGAGTTAGGGTTAGGGTTAGGGTGAGGGTTATGGTTATGATAAGGGTGCGGCTTAGGTTTAGGGTGAGGGTTAGGGTTAGGATGAGGGTTAGGGTGAGGGTGAGGGTTAGGATTAGGGTTAGGGTTAGGATTATTGTAAGTGTTATTGTTCTGGCTACCTTTGCAGCGAGGGTGAGGCTGAGGGTGAGGGTTAGGGATAGGATTATTGTTAGGGTTTGGTTTAGGGTTAGGATTAGTGTTATTGTTATGTTTATGGTTAGAGTTACGGTGAGGGTGAGGGTGAGGGTAAGGGTGAGGGTTAGGGTTAGGGTTAGGGTGAGGTTTAGGGTCAGGGTTAGGATTTGGGTTAGGGTGAGTGTGAGGTTTAGGGTTAGAGTTAGGGTTAGGGGGAGGGTTAGCGTGAGGGTTAGGGATAGGTTTAGTGTTAGGGTTAGGATTAGGGGGAGGGTTAGGTTGAGTTTTAGGGTTAGGGTTAGGGTTAGTGTTAGGATTAGGGTTAGGGTGAGGGTGAGTGTGAGGGTTAGGGTTAGCATTTGTGTTAGGCTTAGTGTTAGCCTGAGGGTGAGATTGAGCTGAGGGTTATGGTTAGGGTGAGGGTCGGGGTTAGGGTTAGGGTGAGGGTGAAGTTTAGGTTGAGGATTAGTGTTACGGTTAGTGTGAGGTTTAGGGTGAGGATACGTGTTAGGGTTAGGTTGAGGGCTAGGGTGAAGGTGAGGGTTAGCTTTAGGGTTAGGGTGAGGTTTAGGTTTAGGGTGATTTTTTAGCGTTAGTGTGAGGGTTAGTGTTAGGTTTAGTGTTAGTGTTAGGGTGAGGGTAAGTGTTAGGGTAAGGTTTAGGTTTAGTGTGAGATTTAGGATTAGGGTTAGGGTGAGTGTGAGGGTTAGGGTTAGGGTTAGAGTTAGGGCAAGTGTGAGGGTGAGGTTTACGGTTAGGGTGAGTGTTGGGGTTAGGGTTAGAGTGAGGGTTAGTGTGATGGTTAGGCTTAGGCTTAGGATTTGGGTATGGGCTAGGTTGAGGGTGAGGTTTAGGATTAGGGTTAGGGTGAGGGATAGGGTGAGGGTTAGAGTTAGTGTTAGGGTTAGATTTGGGGATAGGGTGAGGTTTAGTGTGGGGTTGAGGATTAGTGTTAGGGTTAGGATTAGGGTTAGGGTTAAGGTGAGGGTGAGTGTGAGGGTTAGGGTTAGGGTTAGGATTAGAATTTGAGTTAGGGTGAGGATGAGGGTTAAAGTTAGCGTGAGTGTTGGGGTTAGAGTTAGAGTGAGGATTAGGGTGAGGGTTAGGCTTAGGCTTAGGGTTTGTGTATGGGCTAGGGTGAGGGTGAGGGTTAGGGTTAGGGTTAGGGTGAGGGGTAGGGTGAGGGTTAGGGTTAGTGTTAGGGTTAGGGTTGGGGTTAGGGTTAGGCTTAATGTTAGACAGAGGGTGATGGTCAGGGTGAGATTTAGGGTTAGGTTGACGGTGAGGTTAAAGTTTATAGTTAGCGTTAGAGTGAGGGTTAGTGTGAGGGTTAGGGTTAGGGTTAGTGTTAGGGTTAGGGTTAGGGTGAGGGTGAGTGTGAGGGTCAGGGTTAGTCTTAGGCTGAGGCGGAGGCTTAGGCAGAGCTTGAGTGTGAGGTTAAGGGTTAGTGTTAGGGTTTTAGGGTTAGGGTGAGTGTTAGGATGAGGTTTATGGCTAGCATTAGGGTTAGGGGGAGGACTAGAGTTAGGGGGACGTTTAGGGTTAGCGTTACGGTGAGGTTTAGGGTTAGGGTTAGGGTTATGGTGAGGGTGAGGTTTAGGGATAGGGTTAGGGTTAGGGTTAAGGTGAGGCTGAGGGTTAGGATTAGGATTAGGGTGAGGCTTGGTGTTAGGGTTAGAGTTAGGGTGAGGTTCAGGGTTAGTGTTAGTGTTCAGGGTTAGTGTTATAGCTAAGGTTAGGTTTAGAGTTACAGTAAGGGTGAGGGTGAGTGTGAGGGTTAGGATCAGGGTTAGGATGGGGTTTAGGGTTAGGATTATGGTTAGGGTGAGTGTGAGGTTTAGGGTTAGAGTTAAGTTTAGGGGGAGGGTTAGGTTGAGTGTTAGGGTTAGGGTTAGTGTTAGGGTTAGGGTGAGGGTTAGGTTGAGTTTTAATATTAGGGTTAGGGTTAGGTTTAGGATTACGTTGATGGTGAGGGTGAATGTGAGGGTTAGGGTTAGGGTTTGGCTTAGGCTTACAGATAGGCTGAGGGTATGGGTGGGGATGAGGATTAGGTTTAGTATGACGGTTAGGGTTATGGTTAGGTTAAGGGTTAGGATGAGGGTTAGGGTTAGTATTAGGGTTAGGGTGAGGGCTAGGGTGAGGGTGAGGGTTAGGGTTAGGCTTAGGCTTAGTCTTAGCGTTAGGCTTAGGCTGAGCGTGAGGGTGAGGGTTAGGGTTAGGGTGATGGTTGGGGTTGCCGTTAGGGTGAGGGCTAGGATGAGGATTTATGCTATGGTGAGGGTTAGGGTGAGGGTGACCGTAAGGGTAAAGGTGAGGTTTAGGCTGATGGTGAGGGTTAAGGTACAAGTGAGTGTTAGGATTAAGGTGAGGGTGAGGGTTAGATTCAGGATTAGTGTTAGGGTTAGTGTGAGGTTAAGGGTGAGGAAGAGGGTTAGGGTTAGGCTGAGGGCTAGGGTGAGGGTGAGAGTTAGGGTTAGGGTTTGGTTTAGGGTTAGAGTGATGGTTAGGGTTAGTGTGAGGGTTAGTGTTATGGTTGGGGTTAGTGTTAGGGTGAGGGTAAGTGTTAGGGTGAGGGTTAGGTTTAGGGTGAATGTTATGGTTAGGATGAGGGTTAGGGTTAGAGTTATTTTTATGGTTAGGGCTATGTTGAGGGTGAGGGTGAGGGTGAGAGTTAGGGTTAGGTTTAGGTTTAGGTTTCAGGTTAGAGTTAGAGTTAGTGTTAGGGTTAGGGTGAGGTTTAGGGTTAGAGTTAGGGTTAGTGTTAGTGTTAGAGTTAGG
The DNA here is from genome assembly GCF_024711535.1 of Dipodomys merriami. Taxonomy (NCBI): domain Eukaryota; kingdom Metazoa; phylum Chordata; class Mammalia; order Rodentia; family Heteromyidae; genus Dipodomys; species Dipodomys merriami. The sequence continues at coordinate 2,022 of NW_027203739.1, read as the reverse complement.
GTCAGGTGAGGGTGAGGTTGAGGGTTATATATAGCGGTAGGGGGAGTGTTAGGTTTAGGGTTAGGTTTAGGGTTATTGTTAGGGATAGGGTGAGGTTTAGGGTTCGCGTTAGGTTTAGGGGTAGGGTTCGGGTTTGGGTTAGGTTTAGGGTTACGGTGAAGGTGAGGGTTAGGGCGAGGTTTAGGGTTAGGGTGTGTGTTAGGATGAGGGTGAGGTTTAGAGTTAGAGTTAGGGTTATGGGGAGGGTTAGGTTGAGGGTTAGGGCTAGGGTTAGTGTTAGGGTTATGATTAGGGGGAGGGTTAGGTTGAGGCTTAGGGGTAGGGTTATGCTTAGGTTTAGGATTAGTGTTATGATGAGGATGAGTGTGAGGGTTAGGGTTAGGTTTAGGGTTAGATTTAGGCTGAGGGTTAAGGTGAGGGTAAGGGTTACGTTTAGCGTTAGGGTTAGGGTGAGGGTTAGGGTTAGGGTTAGGGTGAGGGTGAGGGTTAGATTGAGGGTTAGGGTTATGTTGAGGCTTATGGTTAGGGTGAGGGTTAGGTTTAGTGTTAGGGTTATTGTTAGGGTTAGGGTTAGGTTTAAGGTGAGGTTGAGGGTGAGGGTTAGGTTTAGGTTTAGGGTGAAGTTTAGTTTTAGGTTTAGGGTTAGAGTTAGGGTTAGGGTGATGGTGAGGTTTAGGGTTAGTGTTAGGGTTAGGTATAAGGTGAGGGTTAGGATGAGGTTTAGAGTTCGGGTTAGGCTTAGGCTTAGGCTTAGGCTTAGGCCGAGTGTGAGGGTGAGGGTTAGGGTTAAGGTTAGGGTGAGGATTAGGGTTAGGTTTAGGGTGAGGGTTAGGATGAGGTTTAGGGTTAGGTTTAGGGTGAGGGTTAGGTTTTGTTTTAGGGTTAGAGTTAGTTTTAGGGTTAGGGTTAGGTTAGGGTGAGGGTTAGGGTTAGGGTTAGGGTTAGGGTTAGGCTTAGGCTTAGGCTTAGGCTTAGTGTTAGGGTTAGGGTGAGAGTGAGAGTGAGGGTTAGTGTTAGGGTTAGGGTAGGCTTAGGATTAGGCTGAGGGTGAGGGTGGGGGTGAGGATTAGCTTTAGGGTGATCGTTAGGTTTAGGGTTAGTGTTATTGTTAGGGTTAGGGTTAGAGTTACGGCGAGGCTGAGGTTGCAGGTGAGGGATAGGGTTAGGGTCAGGGTGAGGTTTAGGGTTAGGTTTAGAGATAGGGTTAGGGTGAGGGTGAGGTTTAGGGTTAGAGTTAGGGTTAGTGTTAGGGACAGGCTTAGGGTTAGGCTTAGAGTGAGGGTAGGGTTGAGGATTAGGGTTAGTGTTAGTGTTAAGGTTAGGGTTATAGTTAGGGTTACAGTTAGGGTTAGGGTTGGGATTAGGATTAAGTTTAAGGTGAGGGTTAGTGTTATGGTTAGGGTTAGGATTAGGGTTAGGGTGAGGGTGAGGTTAAGGGTTAAGGTTAGGTTTAGAGTGAGGTTTAGGGTCAGGGTTAGGGTTAGGGTTAGTATTAGGGTTAGGTTTGGAGTTAGTGTTAGGATTAGGGTAACTGTGACTGTGAGTGTGAGGGTTAGGGTTAGGGTTAGTGTTAGGCTGAGGCTGAGGGTGAAGTTGAGGGTTAGATTTAGGGTTAGGGTATGGTTTATGTTTAGAGTGAGGGTTAGAGTGAGGGTTAGGGTTAAGATTAGGGTTAGGGTATGTGCTAGGGTAAGGGTTAGGGTTAATTTTAGGGTTAGGGTGATGTTTAGCATTAGGTTTAGTGTCAGAGTTTGGGTTAGTGTGTGAGTTTGTGTTAGGGTTATAGTTACGGTGAGGGTGAGGTTTAGGGTTAGGTTAAGGGTTAGGGTTATTCTTAGGGCTAGGGTTAGGGTTAAGGTTAAGGTAAGGGTAAGGGTGAGGGTGATGTTGAGGGTTAGGGTTAGGGTTAGGATGAGGTTTAGAGTTAGGGTTAGGGTTAGGGTCAGGGTGAGGTTTAGGGTTAGAGTTAGGGTTAGGGTTAGGGTTAGTGTGAGTGTTAGGGTTAGGGTTAGTGTTACAGTT
>NW_027203737.1:0-58404 GCF_024711535.1 Dipodomys merriami | reverse complement strand
AGAATAATTAAGAAATAAATGATCGTGATAGTATCTAAATGATCGTGATAGTATCTATTTTTTCTTCAACTGGAAAGAAAGAACCTCACAACAGATGACAAAATCATGAATAGAAATGTCATAAAATTATGAAAAATTCAAGTCATTATGAGTTAGATGAAATAGTCTTTTTTGGGGGGATGGGATCCGGTCGTGGGGCCTGAACTTTGGGCCAGGGTGCTGTCTCTCAGCTTTTCAGCTCAAGGCTAATGCTCTACCACTTGAGCCAGGATTGGGATTAATAATTAGCTTTCACTATGTTGCCATAAAAAGGTGAACCCTCTCACGTGGGCATAGTTGTAGAGATTTGGTCACTGAGAACTTGTGATCAAAGAGAATGTTAAGATCAAAGTCATTTCCTCCTCTTCCTTCTTTTACTTCTGTCTCCTTTTGCTTTTCCTTCTCCCTCTCCCTCTTCCCCTCCTCATGTTTCTCCCTTTCTCCACTCCTATTCCTACTTTTCTTTACTTCCTGGCTTCCATGAATACAAATACTCCATCACATGTTCCTGACATGGGGTACTGTGCCACCACCAACCGAAAGCAATGAGGATAAGAAATATAAACTGAAATGTGTAAAATCAGAAACCAAGATTAATCTTTCCCCCTTTAGAGTTAATTTTATAAAGAATTTGGCATATTAATAGGAGACTTCACAGCATGCTCTCATGTATTATAAGGGATAAGATTTACTGGAAAAAATCTGACCAACATTGCCCTAATGAAATGATTGTTTAAATTAATATTATATTAGGACAAATCTAGTTTAAAATATCAGTTATACTTCAATAAGAGGCAAAAAATCACCTCTATGGTTTCCTATGAAAAGATAGCAGAATTCAATCTGTTTCTCAAGGAAATAGACCTAAAATTGACAGCATTGTCAATTTTATAAATGACAAGACTGTAGAACAATTTACAAACTAAACTGCATGATATAAAATTTACTTTGTCCCGTGTATTCTATCTATGTCTGGATCCCAAAATAACTTGTGTTTTATCATATTCTTAATTAACTTTAAGTAGTTGTGTGGGAGTTGCTTTTTGACAAAGCAGTTAAAGAATAGTGTTTAGTGAGGTTTTTTTTTTTTTTTTCTTTTTTCTCTCCTGAGGTTTGAACTCTGGGTCTGAATGCTGTTCCTGAATGCCTTTGGATGAATGCTAGAACTTTCTGAGATTTAATTGGAAATAAGAATCTCACAGACTTTCTTGCCTGGGCTGACTTCAAACCTCAATCCTCAGCGACCTGATTTTATAGGATTAAAGGTGGGAGCCGCTAGTGCCGGGCTTAATACAATACACCTTTTTATTACTCGTCCTGGGCTTCAACTCAGGGCCCTGGCAATGTCCTTGAGCTTCTTTTCCTCATACTAGTATTCTATGACATTTGTCATAGTGCCAATTCCAGATTTTTTGTTTATGTAGTAATGAGGAATCAAACCCAGTGCTTCACACATGCAAGGCAAGCAGTCTACAACTAAGCCACATTCCCAGCCCTATACAATGCCCCTATACATTAGCCCTCATTCTTCTCAATCCTATCTCATCCCTCAATTTACATGATTTTGTAGAATATTCGCAATAGAATGTTTAGTCACTCAGAAGATATACCACGGATCATATTTTCTTGATAGTCTTATTCAGAAACATACTAATGTTATGCATTATAGAATTCTGTGATTTTAAACTCTAAATTATCACTTAGATTCACCCACTACAATTCTAAAAATTTTCCTAAGGTTAATGCAAATGCAATTTGTAATTCTTCGATAAAGTAAAATGATTCTTAGAATGTTAGAGAGTTGGAGTAAGAATATTACCTTCAGTTCTAGATCATTTTATCCTTACTACCCTCTCAAAATACTCCCATGTTTATTACTAGTCACTTCCTGTAAACATTCCAACCTACCTCCCTTGAGCAGCTATTATTTCATATTCTTCCTCTACAGATGAGCCAATTTTAAAAAGCTCATATAATTAGAAAATGTAGTATATTTTATCCATTTTTCCCATGCAATATTATGTTTCTAAAGTAAGTCCATGTAAACTTTTCTCATGGATAGAGCATGTGTATAATGGAATAACATCCTGAATGGACATTTAAATACTTTATGATATGTTATTATAAAAGGTTTTGCTATGTATATTCTTGTACATGTGTCTCATTGGACATATGTTGCAATCTATTTTGTATATAACATTATGATTCAAAATGCTGGATCATAGAGGCAACTCTATATAAAATATCTTAAAGATTGTCAGTATATTCAACAAACTGACTATATAATTTTAAATGTCAAATACCAATGTATAAGGATTCTAATTTCTACATAATGGTTGTACAGGGCTATCTTATTGTTTCTGTTTCCACTAATCTCTATATGTATGCAATGTCTAGGTATGTTATGATCTTTCCATATGTTCCTTGGTTGTTATTATATTACTATAGAGATATGTATTTGGATTTTTATAACTTATTTAGGATGCTTAAAGTTTTTCATTAGCATTCATATACTATTAATATATTTCTGATTCAAGTCTCTTTAAATAAATTTATATGTATACACACTATATGAACATATGCATATAGTCATACTTATATGTGTATATATACTAATACCTATATATATATAAGAATATACAGATGTGTATATACATGTATATAGACATGTATGCATATTATTATATTCATTTGTCTGTAAGTTATCATTTTACTTTATTTGTTAAACACGTCCTTTATTGATTTTACTACATTTTATATTATGGTTGATGTTGTACAGAGGAGCCAGTTGCCTGTGGCTCACCCCTGTAATCCTAGCTACTCAGCAGGCTGAGATCTGATTATCGTGTTGCAAAGCCTGTACAGGAAAAGTCCATGAGACTCTTATCTCCAATAAACCACCAGAAAACCGGAAGTGTCACTATGGCTCAAGTGGTAGAATTCTAGCCTTGAGTTGAAGAGCTGAGGGACAGCACCCAGGCCCAGAATTCAAGGCCCATAACCCCCACAAACACCACGACCAACAACAAAAAGAGTACTGACCGAAATTCAGTAGTAGAAAGCAGTCTTAAAGATAGGCTGAATTCTAACATTTTAGTATAATCCTAGATTCCAGCAGCCTTCTAGTCCAATGAACTAAGAGCCCTCAGAATGTTGATTGAATTTCTTAGTTTATTTACACAATCACTATAATTATGTATTTTCTCATCTCTTTCTTTCATTTCACCACAGAATCTGTATTTATCCTTTATGCCATACTTGAATACAAAAGTCTTTGGAAGATATTTATTAATAGGTGTATATTAATTGTACAGAGAAAACTTATTGAAATATTTTACACTTTCACATATTAATGAAGGGCCTGATTAACCTGTTTCTGGTTTCTTTCTTTCTCCATTCCCATTGCTTTTCATTTTTCAACTGTTTTCTGTGAATTTCTTTGTGCTGTCTTCAAACATTGACAAAATGTATTAAAGTGCTGTTCATCCATCTTTATTGAAAATTATACAATGCTGAATATAAAAGAAAAATCTAAATAAATGGAGACATAATTTTTGTGTATTGGAGGACACAATTGAGCAATAATATAAATTGTCTCCTCCCTTTTTTTTTTTTTTTTGGATCATTCATGGGGCTTGAAATCTGGTCCTGGTCGCTGTCCCTCTGCTCTTCAGTTCAAAGTGAATGCTCCACTGATTTAGTAACTGTGCCACTTCTGGTTTTCTGGTGGTTAATTGGATATAAGTGTCTTATGGACATTTCCATTCCAGGTGGCTTTGAACCGCAATCCTCAGATCTCAGCCTCCTATGCAGCTCTGATTACAAGCATGAGACCACAGAGCTCAGGTTCACAGTTTTATTTATGTTTATGACAATTTCCAAAAGCACCTGTGTAGCACTATTTTAGTCATTGACAAAACAAAATAAGCTGGAATATAGTTCTCTGTCCAATAGTAAAACTCTTAGTGTAAAATGGTTATATTTGTAGAGGAAAGATTATACAGCTCAATGGGTCTGTAGGGCACCAGATTATATCCACGTAAATGTTATCAAAGAATATTTAGTAAGGGGTAAATCCAAACATTTGAGGAATGATATTTGCTTTAATAAGTGGTGATAGGTTAGACAGTATTTGGGAGAATTAAAAAGTGTACATTGACTTAAACATAACAATTTATTCAAATGTTAAGTTCAAGCTGGATTAAAACGTGGCATATAAAACAAAAAAGTGATGTGAATTAAAGCAAAGAAATTTGCTTACTGGAAATGGTGCTATGGCTCAAGTGGTAGAACTCTAGCCTTGTGCTGAAGAGCTGAGGGACAGCATCCAGGCCCAGAGTTCAAGGCCCACAACCAGCACAACCACCACCACCAATAATAAAAAGAATACTGACTGAAAAAGCAATAGTATTAAGCAGTCATATAGATAGGCTCAAGTCTAACATTTTAGTACTATCTTAGATACCAGCAGCCTTCTAGTCCAATGACTCCAATTGTCAAGACATCTTGACCATTTTGAAGATGAAGCATTCTTAAATTTGCCATTAAAATTATAGGAAAGGAAAACGATATAGTTGAGCTCAATAAAAGTGTAAAACAATTTAGTCTGTGAAAACTCATATACAAGTAGTGAATAGAAGTTGGGAGCAGTTGGCTCATGTATCTCATCTTAGCTCCTTGGGAGGCTGTGATTTGAGTATTCCTATTTGAAGGCAGCCCACAAAATAAAGTCCCTGAGAATTTTGTCACTGATTAATCAGGAAAATGCCAGAAGTGAGGCATGACTCAAATGGTAAATTGTTTAAAAATGCAACAAATCTCAGGGACCCTGAGTTCAAGCTTCAGCTGTGAGCAAAGATGATTCCCAGCACCTTCATGGGACTCTGGGAGATTCAGAAACCCGGGATGCCTCGAGGATCCTTTCTCTGCAACATGAAACTTGGGGACAGAATGTGGTAGACCATCCTTCCTGGCCCCAGGGGGAAGAAAGGAGGCCCCTTGAGCCGGGCCTCAGTTCACTGGCAACCTCATTCACACCTGAGTGGAGAATTGAGTGCCACAGAGCTGGTCAGCTTCTGGACAGAGATCTTTGAGAAGATAGGCATTCCACAAGCCCAAGAATCCAGCTAGTACATCATGGCTCACATCCTAGGAGCCAAAAGAGTTAAGTGTGGTGGCACCAGGAGGATGGGAAGAGGCAGGAGGGAGAATTGTGGGAGAGCTTCATTAGGCATTGCCCTCCCCCCCCCAGGATCCTTACCTGCATCGAATGGGACTTTTCTATAGTATTGTCATAGGCAGCTGCTCATATACTTATCCAAAAAAACAGTTATAGTGTGCAACAGGCTCCGGGAGTCATAGATAAAATGATCCACTGCTGGTTCCATAGCACATGAAGAAACCTTAGACTGATCTGGATGCTGGTGCTTCACACCTGTCACCTAGCTACTTAGGAGGCTGAGATGGGAGGATTGAGGCTTATGGCCGGGGCAGGAAATCCTGTAAGACTCTTATTTCCAACTAACTACCAAAAAGAAAACACCGGAAGTGGATGTGTGGCTCAAGTTGTAGTCTGTTGGCCTTGAGTAAAAAAGCTCAGGGACAGCATCCAGGGTCCGAGGGCAAGGCCCATGCGTGAGAGAAGAAAGGAAAAGAGAGTGAGAGGAGGGAAGCATGGAGTAAGAAAAAGTGGAACGGAAGAAGGGGGACCAGGCATGCCTTGGTTTGGAGTCCCTGGATCAAGGGAGCCAAACATTCACTATCTCTGTGGGCAAAGTTTCAGAGTCTAAAGACAGTATGTAGGACCAAGCCGCTGACCTATCAGCAACTTCATGAAATCCAGGTGTTGTGTGGTCGCTGACTGCAGAAGGATGTAGAACCTAGGGCTCAGGGTGGGTCACCAGGTTTTAATCTCTCCTGGCCCCAACAAGTTTATTTTCTGGTCAGATAAGAAGAAAAGCTCCAACAGCTAGGTAGGTGTTGGGGTGACGCAGTGTCAAGGTGGGGGGCAAGGGATAAGAAGGAAGATGAAATGGGAGGATGATCCCAGGTCACGTATGTCAGGACATTGGAGCCATGATCTCGCATGACAATCTAGACCATCAGTGATAGAGCCTTTGACCAACCATAGGGTTATTAAAAGTCCTGGTTTCTTGGGTTCACCATTGAGCACCTGACTGTCGTCCACCGCAGGATGCCTCTGCAGTACAACTTGGGGACTGGGATTTCCAGGGCTCAATCTGAAGATCACAACTCCAGTGTTCATTTCAAGACCAGAGACAGAGGTAAGTGTGCCACTGGCATAGGACAGCCAGGGAATAAGGGTGGGAGTCAGGACCTGTGTTGCCCGGAGACTTCCTCTAGGGGACGCTATGAACCTGTGACTGCCATTCTCAGAGGCAGGGGTGGGTATCTTTGCTGGCTCAGCTTTGGTCTAGATGGCAGATCTGGAATTCAGAGAGGGCAGGCTGGTGGTGGGGCAGGCTTGGGGAGGCTGGTGGGAAAACAAGAGGCACTGACCTCTGAGCAGGTTTGTTTCTTTGAGGATACTCACAACCTAGGAACATGCCTGCGATGGATCAAGCCTTTTCCCCTTCCCGAGAGAGACGGACCTAGAGCCTTCCAGTCTACATCTCTTGGCCAAGATATGCTTTTGTTCCCACATCCTGTAGTTGGATAACTAGAACTCACCTCACTGGCCAGTGTTGAGGCAGGACAGTGAGAGATCCTCAGTCTTTCATAAGGTCAGGGGATCCTCAGTATGAGATTGTACTTGAATGTCCTAACTTGGCGCATGATCAGTCCCATCTAATAGTGCCATGACGTAGGACATAGAATCTAGAGAATCAGAGCCGGATGGGATCTGTTCTGGGAGTCTTGAGTATTATGTGTGAGCTTTCAACTCCCATATGCCCACCTGCTTCCCTTTCTTGGGTGGGTCTTTACTAGAAAAAGCTTGAACCTAGGGACTGGGTCCTATCTCTTGTCTCTTATGTTCAAAGCTATCACTCTATCATTTGAGCCTCAGCTCCACTTGCAACTCTTTTGGATGTTTAATTGGAGATGAAGAGTTCTCATGGACTTTGCTGCCAAAGGTGGCATCCAAGTGCTGTCTTCAGATCTCAGTCTCCTTATGGTATTGGATGACAGGCATGGAAAAATATGTTTGGCCTGTTGCCAGTAGCTCATGGCTGTCAGCATAGATACTCAGGAGATGAGATCTGAAGATCACAGGTCAAGGACAGCATGCTCAGGAAAGACCCTGAGACATTTTTTTCCAACAAACCACCAGAAAACTGGAAGGGGTGCTATGGCTCAATTAGTTGAGTGCTCACCTTAGCTGAAGAGATCATGGATAGCACCCAGGCCGAGTTCAAGCACCACAACAGAAAAAAAGAAAGTAAGACATCTTTGCCTGCAAAGGATGGTGGAGGTGTGGGGAAGAGTGGGGTGTTTGCTGTGGTGAGAGACCAGGTTCTAGCCTCACTGTACAGACATTTCTAAGAACTCCCCAAGTTTGCTCCCGTTTGAAGCCACAGCTTCAAGAGGACATGGCCTGTGGCAGGCAGGGAGTGGGCAAATATGTGCAGGGGTGAGATTGTTGTGTTTTTATTCCCTCCATTGAAGGATGGATTTGAGTGCTGGGTGTCAAAGTCTCAAATGAAGGTTTGCAAGAAGTTTGTGGCCTGAGGAGATGGGTTTCCTCTGGGTATATGAAGGTGGCTGAAGCTGGAAGCCACTGGTGCCTCACAACTGTCATCCTAGATACTCAGAAGGGTGAGATGTGAAGAACGTGATTCCAAGCCAACTTGGGTAGAAAAGTCTGTGAGACTTGATGTCCAATGGATCAACCAGAGAACAGGACGTAGTGCTGTGGCTCAAGTGGGAGAGTGCTCACCTTCATCTGAAGAGCTGAGGGACAACACCGTGGCCCAGAGTTCAAACCCCATTACCAACCACAAAAAAAGAGGTGACTAAGTTTTCTGCATACCAGTGCGTACGGTAGGATATGCCATGCTGGTCTATGAGACATTCCAGATATGTGAGAAGCTCAACCTAATGGAGGGAGTTTATGGTTCTGTTCTCAGGGACTGCTGAAGCCTTGGGCTTTTCATGTGTGTGTGTGTGTGTGTGTGTGTGTGTGTGTGTGTGTGTGTGTGTGTGTGTGTGTGTGTGTGTGTGTGTGTTTGTGTCTGTGTGTCTGTGTGCCTGTGTCTGTGTCTGTGTCTGTGTCTGTTTGGAGGTAGAAGAACTGGGCCTTGAACTCAGGGCCTAGGTGCTGTTTCTGAGCTTTTGTGCTCAAAGCTAGTGCTCTGACACTTGAGCCACAGCTCCACCTCTGGCTATTTGGTGGTTCACTGTAGATGAGAGCCTCAGAGACTTTCCTGTGCAGGCTGGCTTTGAACAGTGATCCTCAGACTTCAGCCTCCTGAGTATCGAGGATGACAGACAGGAACCACCTGTGCCAGCTGTGTGTGTGTGTGTGTGTGTGTGTGTGTGTGTGTGTGTGTGTGTGTGTGTGTGTGTGTGTGTGTGTGTGTAGAAGTTGGTTGTAACAAGGAGCACTGGACCCTTTGGTAACTTCTAACTGCAATCTTTGGGGGGTGCATGGGCTTTGTGACTGAGGTCTGGGGGCCTGGAAGGGTGAGATGCTTGAAGGGGACTCAGCACCGTTAAATTATAATACCAATGGATCTTTGTGCCCTGGAACTGTCTACTCCCTTGGGCCTGGTTGGTGGCAGAGGGAGCTTAGGAGAGCCTGGGGGTGAGGCCTGCAGGGGGTGGCTCCCCAGTGGGACAGAGAAAGCAGCTGATTCTTGACCAGAGTTGAAGTTTTGGGTTGGGCATGGAACCTTAGGACCTTAGTATCCTCACAGGACAGTTGTGAGAAAACAAGGGGTCAATACAGGGGGATCTCTGGGGCAGGGACAGGCATAGAGGGAGTGGTCATCAGATAATGTTCTAGGCAATTCTGTGAGCATATGACAGGAAGATACCTGGAAAGGGCTCAAATGGGGCCTGTTATTTATCTTGCCACAGGTATGGGATTATGAAACAAAACATGGCTTTCTTTCATCCTTACCCTGTCCACGTGAGGAAGGGGATCCTTCACTGTTCAATGTTGCAGCTGGGGAAAATGAGGCATGGAGAAGCGAGTTGACCTACTCATGACCCCCAGCTGAAAGAAAGCCTGACCTGACTTCACTGCCATGCTCCCTAGGACAGTAGGTGCTATTCAGTCCACTTCTTGTGGTGGGAAGTCCACTTCTTCTCAGTCATGGGGCTTGAACTCTGGGCCTGGACGCTGTTCCCAAGCTCCTCAGATCAAGGCTAGCACTCTACAACTTGAGCCACAGCACCACTTCCGGTTTTCTGGTGATTCTTTGGAGATAAGAGTCTCCCAGACCTTCCTGCCTGGGCTGGCTATGAACCATGATCCTCATATATCAGCCTCCTTTCTAGTTACCATTATAGGGCTTAAGTGTAATTGTAACTCTCTCTCTCTCTCTCTCTCTCTCTCTCTCTCTCTCTCTCTCTCTCTCTCTCTCTCTCTCTCTCTCTCTCTCTCTCTCTCTCTCTCTCTCTCTCTCTCTCTCTCTCTCTCTCTCTCTCTCTCAGAGGAACTCTTTCTCTGTCTCATACACACAGGAACTTGATGAATGGGTGCTGGAGGAGGTGTCCCAGCATCACCATGTGTGGCTGGGACCCAAGATGGCCCTCTCATTCTGGAGGTAGGCTGTGAGTCAGAAGCTTTCTTGCTCAGGCTGTTGAACTCACTCCCTCAGGTAAGCCCCTCTGTGCCTGGGCTAGACTGTGATAGTTATTCATTGTCAGTTCATCTGGTGAGTCCTTCCTCACTACCCTCTTCTAAGACAGTTAAAGGAAAGTGGATGAGGAGGCATCATGTTATCCAACTGCACAGCCGAATCAGGGGCCTCTGATCCTCACTGCCACCTATCTTGCCAGACTCTCATTATAAGAAAATGAATTCACTCTATGTCTACTTTGCTTTGTTGGGGTGTATCGTTTCAGGGAGGGGATGTGGTGTACAGAGGAAAGACCTCAGACCTGATACCTCCTGGGGGATATTTGTTCTGGTGACAGAGCCAAGTCATTGCTGTGGATAAAGAGGAAGCCGCCATCAGACTGACCCGGAACGATGCTCAAAGCTAGGTAGGCTGTTGAAGTATCAAACCCACTCATGTCTGCTTCCAACTCACAACAACAGGGATGCAGGGCGGGTGGCCCAGCACTGGCCCTAGGGAATTATAAATGGATGGTGGCGGTCAGGTGCTGCTGGCTCTAGCCTGTCATCCTCGCTATTCGGGAGGCTGAGGTCTTGACTCAGAGACAGCCCAGGCAGGGAGATTCTTATCTCGCATAAACCACCTCCCACCCCCACAAAAAAGATATATATGGTGTTGTGGCTCAATTTGTAGAGCCTCAACCTTGAGTAAAAGAAGCTCAGTGTGACACCGAGGCCCTGAATCCAAGCCCTGGGACTCACAAAAGAAATATAATAAATGAATAGTGGGCACCTGTTATCTTACTACCAAAAAGGATGGATTCATTCTTCTCTCTGGTACTTGTAGCCAAATGTAAGGGGCTTCCCTTGATGTTCCTCTAAACCTCTCCTCTTTATTATCTCTCCCAGCTTCAGTTGCAGGATAGAATTCAGATCATCCCACTTGATGTGACCTTATGAACCCTCCCCTACCCGCCTTCCTTAGTGTGGAGATCATGGATGTACTTACCATTGGGAGAATGAAGCACCGGAGAGATGGGGGTAGTTATCCCTGAAACTCATACTCTCACAAACACACTCACCTAGGCCAACTCAGACTAGCCTTTTCCAAAGACATTTTATCTCTTTGGATAACTGACCTAGGAAAGGAACTTGATCTCCTGTAAATAACAATTTTAATTAGGGCTTGCTAGTTGACACGAAATAAACAGAAGCTCAAAAGAAAGGCCCTGGTGCTTATCATATCTTGCTCAGGCTCACGCCTGACCTACTGGCTCCTCAGTAGGCAGAGATCTGAGGTGCAAAGATTGAAGCCAGCCATAAGCTGGAAAGCAAGTGAGACTCTACTCTCCATGGAACCACCAAAATGTTAGAAGTGGAGCTGTGGCTCAAGTGCTGGAGCATCAGCCTTGAACAGAAAAAACTCAGAGAGACAGCTCCCAGATCCTCAGTTCAAGGCCCACACAAAGAAAGGCCTCATTTCTTCCTCACAGACTGCGTGGGCCTCGAGTGCCCTCTCATGGAGTGTGATACAGCACCGGTCCCTGGGTAGTGCATCAGAGCCTTCAGAAATTGGGGTGGTGAAAGCCAGGCTTTCCCCTTTGCGTGCTCTCAATCTACACCAGCCGGAAGGAAGAGCATGACAAGGCCGGCATTGTGTAGAGCTGAGAAGATCCCCCCACCCTCTCTCCCGCCAGGGCAACTAGAGTGGGCTTCTTAAAGGCAGCACTTGAAGGAGGTCTTTCTTAACAAGGAGGGATCTGACAGGAAGCATAGAGAGTAAAGATGCTGTAGATAAAGGACAACATATTGGAGCATGTTCATTTCCAGCCAGGGCTGCTGGTGAGAAACTCAGTACAGATATACAAGATTGTTCCAAGACAGGCCCAAGAGGTCACATAAGAACACTATCCAGGATTAGGATTATGTCTTAGCAGTAGTGGGCTTGTCTAGAGCACAGGAAACTGTGGGTTCGATTCCTAGGTCCAGCATTACACAGAAAAAGCCAGAAGTGGCACCAGGAGAGTGCTTGCCTCAAGAAAAGGAAGCTCAGGGACAGTGCCTGCGCCCCCCAGGCCAAGCCAAGGACTGTCAACATAAAACAGCACTCCAAGGGACATGGGTGATAGGTGGATTATTATACCTGTAGTTCTTAGTAGATCCATCCATGAGTCATGGTCTCCTTCTTTGACAGAGGGGAGATGGACACTCCTTCTGCTTTGGGCACCCCTGTAACTGGTTATCAGCAACCCTTCAAACATCTTCCACCGAAACTTGGAGAAGACGGCCCCAGAAATCATCAGGTACTGGTTGGGTGGGGCGAGGGGATACAGGCCCCAGAAGTCCTAGTGGGTCTGATCTGCCACAGAAGACCAGGCCATCGAGAGGAGGTGGATGGGAACTTAGAGATGGGTAGTGATGTGAAGGGGGCCCTTTAATGCCCATGTCCCTAACCCCAGATTCCGAGCCTCCCTGTCCCTGAATTAGATAGTGGAGTGACTAAGTTGTAGTTTGTAGAGGAGGACTAGGTGGAAATTCTAAAAATGAGACACCATAAGCCCTGCGCTGGTGGCTCACTCCTGTCATCCAGGCTGCTTGAGAGGCTGAGATCCGAGGATCTTGTTTCCCAGCCCAGGCAGGAAGCTCCCATGAGAGTCTCATCTCCAATCTCCAACCAGAAGTGGCACCATGGCTCAAGTGGTACCACTGGCCTTGAACAAAAAATTATCATCTGGGACAATACCCAAGCCCTGAGTTCAAGCCCCTCTACCAGTAAAAACAAGAAAGACAACCCTTGCTTGCAAGAGATGGTGAAGGAGTGGGGTTGCTGTGGTTGGGAGACCAGGTGCTGGCCTCAGTGTACAGACATTTCTAAGAACTCCTCAGGTTTTCCGAGTGTGAAGTCATAGCATGGTGGGCGTTACCTTACCAAGAACTCCAGAGGTTGTGGCCTGTCTTAGGCAGGGAGTGGGCGAATGGGAACAGGGGTGGGAGGGTAGTGTTAATTATATTCTCTCCACCCAAGGAAGAGTAGTTTTGGATGCTGATGTCAAAGTCTGAAGTGAAGGACTGCATGTGCCTTGTGGCCTGACAAGTTTGGTTTCCCCTGGGTGCAAGAAGGTGGCTGAAGTTGGGAGCTGCCATTGATTCACAACAGTCATCCTAGCTACTCAGGAGGCTAAGATCTGAGGATTATGTTCAAAGCCTGCTTGGGCAGGAAACTCAGTGAGACTTTCAGAAAAAAACTGGAAGTGGTGCTGTGGCTCCAGTGGTAGAGTGCACACCTTCAGCTGAAGATCTGAGGTCTGCAGGAAGGCCAAAGTTCAAACCCCATGACCTACAACCAAAGATAAGGTGAGTGAGTTTTCTTCATAGAGGTGTATACAGAAGGAAATGCCATGCTGTGTTATGAGCCATTCCAGATGTGTGAGAGACTCTTGATTTGTCTACATTTGGTCTGGGGACAGTAGTGCCATCTTCTCAGAGTTGGGATGTTCAGATGCTCAGAGACTGCTGAGGCCTTGGGCTACCACGTGTGTGTGTGTGTGTGTGTGTGTGTGTGTGTGTGTGTATGTGTGTGTGGTGTGTGTGTGTGTGTATGTGTGTGTGTGTGTGTGTGTGTGTGTGTGTGTGTGTGTGTATCATTCCCTCATCTTTCTCATGTCCACTTCCTGGGTGCTTGTCTGGCTCTTTCTGACCTCGGATGTTGACACTGCTCCATGGCAACTTTGCCTTTAGCCCCCATCAGGGTCTACAATGAGTCCTAAATTGTCAGAGACCTGCACATTCCAGCTTTTCTTTGGGGCCCAAGTCTGGCTGTCCATATCTTTGTCTGCCTCCAGGGGATTCTGGTTCTGCAGGGCCGGCTGGCATAGTTTCTCGCCTTCCTCTTGAGGTGGGGAGCAGGGTCAGTCATGTGATATCCTGTCTTTTTCCTCAGCTGGCCCTCTGGCGGCATGTCATACTTCTAGCAGTCTGGCAGTGGAATGGGGGAAGGGTGCTTGCCAGTGGCTCTGGCCAACTTAAGCTTGATAGCTGACTAAAGGCTGCCCAAGCAAGGTGGATTTGGGGCTACATGGGAGGTGAGGCCAAGATGGGTTGGAAGTATTGGTTGGTGTCTAGGAAATGTCAATGTACATTTCTGAAGGCAAGTATTTCTTCCAGCCACAGCTGGGCCTCTTAGGTACTTCTAGATAATTCTGGATGCGCAGAATACAGAGGCACAGACTTTAGATTCCAGGGCCTGGGAACTGGGGGATGAGAGACTGGTATGGCCAGTACCTCAATGCTCTGGGGCATTAGCCTTGACCTGGCTATGCTCCCCTTGTGTAAGGTCACTTCTTAACCCAGTGCTGGCCACACACCGGCCACTTGTGCTGTGGAAGTGGCAGGAACAGAAGTGAGATCTAGGAGGACCAAATTCTGGATTTATGGCCTGATTGGGGTGGAGGGGTGTCTTACAAAAATCTTAGAGCTGGAACTCAGAGCTTGGCACTGTCCCTGAGCTTCCTTTGCTCAAAGCTAACACTCTAACACTTGAACCACAACTCACCTTTCATCTTTTTTAGTAGTTTAGTAGACAGAAGTTTCTCACATATTTTCCTGCCTGGGCTGGCTTTAAGTTGCCATCCTAAGAGCTCAGCATCTTGAGTAGTTGGATTGTTGGTATGAGCCACTGTCATCTAGCTGCAAGGATGTCTTTTCATACTCTCTTCTGTTCTAACAGCTGCCTACTTGCCCTGGCCGAGATCTCTGACCTCCATGTCAGCTCCCACCAGCCCCTGATTATATGGAGAATATAAACCTCAAACCTGATCCCATTTCTTTGTTCTCAGGGGAGGAGTTTCTGTTTTGTCTGAAGCCTGGGGTAGGAGGGGTAACTGTAGATGGGTGATCAGCTGGGAGAGAGATAGTCTGTTTTAGCCAAGAAGGAGTTTGGCCAGATGCTAATAGCTCATGCTCTCATATTCCTAGCTCCTCAGGAGTTTGAGATATGAGGATTGCTATTCAGAGGCAGCCCAGCTAGAAAAGTCTGTGAGACTCTTTTCTGCAAATAACCACCCGAAGCCTGGAAGAGAAACTGTGGCTCAAGTGGTAGAGTGTTAGCCATGAATGAAAAAAGTGAGGGAGAGAGCCCAGGCCCTGAGTTCAAGCCCTAGTACCAAGATGTGTACGAGAATGTGTGCATTCACACACACACACACACACACACACACACACACACACACACACACACACACACACACAGGAAGGTGGTAATGATGAGCTGAGCTAGAACTGGGGGCAGTCTTGAGTCATATTCATAGCAAACTCTCAAGCCAGATCAAGTGGTTTCTCCCTAAGTCCTTCTTGGGCTGAGGGGTTGGGCCATGGCAGTAAGTTCCATGGAACCTGCCCCTCCATCCATGCACAGGGCCACAGGACCAAGGGAAGGACACTAGGGATGCTCCTTTGTAGTCAGCCTACAATTGCCGACCTTCATCTGCCCCCTTCCACCCCCTTGCACTGGTGAGGAAAGCAGTGGTCTGAGCATTGGGACTCCTGGGATAGGGACTGCTACAAGCAGCAGCCAGCCAGCTGTGGATTCCGGAGCCTACAAGCCTTTCATGAGCTTAACTCCACACCTCCCCAAGGTGTACCTGACAAACTCACACTCTTGTGATGCCCGCATGAGCAGGCGTTACCTGGTGTGACATCTTGCAGCTTCTGCCCCTCCTGGCCTAGAACCATGGTCTGAGACATCGAATTACTGCTCAGATCGATGTTGCACCCAAGACAGATGCCTTTCTGATGAGCTCCATACCCCAAGGCTCGACTCTTCTCTGGTACTGTGGCCGATCTGTAGGCAATGGCCTCCAAACAGGCTGCCCTCAAGACTTGTAGGAGATCTAGATATTGGGAGACCCTCAGGGGCCCACTGGAAAATACTCTTCCTAGAGCCACAGAGTAAGACCAAGCAGGTTAGGTGTTGGTCATGGGACTTGAACTTTGGGCCTGGGCACTGTGCCCCAGCTCTTCAGCTTACCACTTGAGCTACAGAGCCACTTCTGGTTTCTGGAGGTTCCTTGGAGATCAGAGTCTCCCAGACTTTCCTGCTCAGACTGGCTTTGAACTGCAATCCTCACATCTCAACCTTCTGAGGAGCTAGGAGTACAGGTGTGAGCTACTGGGGCCTGGCTGATCTGGCCTTTCACCACAGTGGACTAGGAGCTCTTGAAAGCTTTTCTTTACTTTTTAGTTGCCAGTACTGGTGATTGAACTCAGGGGTCTGGGCTCTGGTCTCTTAACTTTTTCCCTCAAGGTTAGCTCTCTACCAATTGAGCCACAACTCCATTCCTGGCTTTTGGTAGTTCATCGGCAAGAAGAGTCTCACTAATTTTCCTCCCCTGAGCTGGCCTGACCCACGATCTCTATCTCAGTCTCCTGAGTAGCTATGATTTGCAGGGGTTGAGCCACTGGTGGCATTGGGCTAGAAGCTTTTCTTAAGCAAGAGTTCTTCCCTGCGTTTGTACTGACTCCTCCAGGCAAAGGAATTCTGAGGGTCAAGAACAATAGGCTTCCAGCCACCAGAAATGGCAGGGGTCCGTGGTGAAAAGCCAAGCTATTCTTCTCCCCGGGTCCCATTCTGGGACCCCACCCTCTGCCCTGTGACTCAAGTACAAACCTTGGCCCAACCATGAAATATCCTGACAGACTCTTCTGAAGCCACAGAAACTTCATTCCACCCACACTACCTGCTCTACAGCACACCTCAAGACCTTTGCCCATGCTGTACCTTCTGCCTTAGGCTCTCTGTCCTGTATCCACATCTTAGAACTCCTGTGGAAATTTGGCATTGG
Source organism: Dipodomys merriami (assembly GCF_024711535.1). NCBI lineage: Eukaryota > Metazoa > Chordata > Mammalia > Rodentia > Heteromyidae > Dipodomys > Dipodomys merriami. The sequence goes on along the minus strand of NW_027203737.1, from coordinate 41,781 downwards.
TTATATCACCTCCTGGAGCAAGTCTTATCTTCTCTTATCCCTCTTTTTTTTTAATATTGAGTTGCAAGAGATGGCACTTGTGCAGGTTGACTGGCAAATGCTCAATCTTGATGTGTGTGTGTGTGTGTGTGTGTGTGCGCGCGCGCGTGCGTGCGCGCACATACACGCGTGTGCCAGTCCTGGGGTTTGAATTCATGGCCTGGATTCTATCCGATCCCTGAGCTTTTGTGCCCAAGGCTAGCACTGTACTATTTGAACCACATCTCTACTTCTGGCTTTATGGGTGTTTAACTAGAGAAAAGTGTCTCATATAGACTTCCCTGCTTCCAATTGCGATCCTCAGATCTCAGCCTCCTGATTTGCTTACAGAGGTGAGCCACCAACAGCTTCCCTCTACTCTACCTCTTACCTATAACCATTGCTCTCCTCAGTCCCACAAGAATATGTCATACCAGGCTCATTCTTTTTTCTTTTTGCCAGTCTTGGGTCTTGAACTCAGGGTCTGGGTATGTTCCTGAGCTTCTTTTGCTCAAGTCTAGCACTCTATCACTTAAGCCACAGTGCAACTTTTGGCTTTTTCTGTTTCTTTGGTACTGAGGAATGGAACCCAGGACTTAGTGTGTGCTAGGTAAGCACTATACCACTAAGCCACATTTACAGCCCAAGGCTCACTTCTCATGGGAGTTATGAGGGTGGGATTTATTGGCATACCCCTTTTGGCATAGAAATTGCTGACTATTTAATATCTTTGCCAAGATTTGGGACCAGCCTGAGTCTCGGCAATGACGAATGATAAATGAGTGATAGCCACTAGGCCCCAGAGATCTAGGCTCACATCCTACAGAGGGATAGAGACTTTAGAGCCAGAAACTTTGACAACTCCTAAAGTCTAGGAACTGTGGTCTCCCTGAAGGCAGGGGCTGGCTGCTAGGTGTCCCGATGGGAGACTTCAGCCAGAATATAAGGCTTCAGTTATTAAATGGCAGAGAAGGATGCTTTGGTCAAGCTGCAGGCTCAGACTGAGTACTCTTCAGGGCTTGTCCCAGCTTGACCAGGTTGGGGGGCTGGCCATGGGCAACTTGATGAATGCCCATCATCCATACATCATCCATCCAGATACAGAGACATGGAGTTATTGCCTCCTTTTGGGGGGGGCAGTTCCAGGTTTGTACTATGAGCCTAGGCCCTGTCCCTGATCTCCTTTTGTTAAGGATAGTGCTCTGCCCTTGAGCCACAGCTCCATTCATTTTTTTCTTGTGATATCTTAGATATAGGAGTCTCACAGTCTTTCCTGCCCCCACTGAATTCAAATTGGCATTCTCTACATCTCAGCCTCCTGAGGAGCTAGTATTACATGCAGGAGCCCATGTCTCCTGGGTTTCTTTTCTTCTTTTTGTTCTTTTTTATAATTGTAACAATCTGAAATCTTCGTGGTGTCATTCCAATAGTTTGCATTCAAAGTAAACTACCCAGGCCTGGAGTTCAAATGATAGGACTGCCACCCACAAATGGAAGGAGATCTTTCCTATTCATGGGAATGCTAATAGAATATTATCAAAGTAATAAACTTGCAGTTAATCCATGATTCTATTTTAGAATGCCACACAAAAATTATTGGATATATATATTCCATTCCAGCACCATGGTATAATTTCCCTAATGGAAAGCTATTGACTAATTTTTAATTAATACTTTTATAAGTATTCAACCGTGATACTTCATTAAATGGAGGCACTATTTAGTAATGAATAATTAGTAATTATATATATATATATAATTTAATATCCTCACCTTCCTTCTCTCTGTATGCATATATATATATATATATATATACACACATATACATATCTATCTATCTATCTATCTATAAGGCACTCCTATGGCTTGATCACAGGTCCTCAGAACTCCTGGCAGCTCAGTTTGCCGGAGGCTGGTGTGCTAAGACTGTGACCCCGTTTATGGATTGGCCATTGAAGGCCTTGGGTTGAAATCCCAGTATGGCCAAAAATTTATTCGTGGATTAAGAAGCCAATTTTGACATATTTATTTTTTCCTTCTCTGAGAAAGTCCTGGATCTCTGTATGATGCATAATCCATATGTGGATATATCCTATGTGATATGATGTAATAAAAATGTTATATGTATAATAATACTAAATAAATAAGGGTAATAAGCATCATATACAGTAAACCCATGTATGTAAATAGATCTCATATATTAATATTCCTTTTTCCAGTGCTGGGGCTTCTATTCAGGCCCTGAGAACTGCTCTGAATTTCTTGTCTTCAAGCACGGTGAGCCTTTGCCCTTCACCTACAGTGCCAGAGAGTTATCCATACCCTGAGTTCAAATACAAGGCCTGCCAGGAAAATGGTGCAAATTCCAAACCAGGGCTTTATTGTTATTATTATTATTATTATTATTATTATTATTATTATTATCATTATTATTATTATTAGCCAAGCACAGGACTTGCACTCACGTCTTGGCATTTCTGCAACAGTAGAACCTTGTATCCAAGGACCCGAGTTCAAATCTTGGGGCTGGCAAAAAAAAATAAAAATAAAAAGGAGAAGCATAAAACTGAGAAGTTCAAGAAGGTGGTTTTACTTTTGTTCCCTTTGTATTGTGACCATCCTGGGTCTAAATGACAAGTCCCAGAAAGTGTACATGACCTTGCATTGCTGATGTTTGGCAGGCTATTAAGGAAGCCATACCGAAACTGGCAACTTAGTTCTGCAGGTCGAATCCCGGGATTGCTACTAATGAATGGTGGAGATACTAAGAAACCCTTTCCCATATACATCCATACAAATGGAATGTTATAAAAATAACAATTAAGTTGGTAGTTAGTGTATGATTATAAAATTATACACAACAATTATACTACATTGACTAATTTTCAATTAATCCTTTATTATGTATTCAACCATGATAGTTAAAAAAGCAAGGAATAATTTAATTGCCAATAATCTGTAGTAATATTGTATATGCAATTTCATAGTATACAGACATATGTCTCTTGTTTTATGCATCTACATCTATCTATCTATCTACCTACCTACCGATCTATCTATCTATCTATCTATCTATCTATCTATCTATCTATCTATCTATCTATCTATCTATCTATCTACCAATCTACACATTTATCTGTTTATACACTTGTCACTACTGGGGCTCAGTGGTAGAGTGCTCGCCTAGTACATGCAAAGTCCTAGGGTCAATTCCTCACTACTGTGTGCATAGATAAATCTGGAAGTCGTGCTGTTGCTCAAGCAGCTGAGCACTAGCTGAGCATGAAAGCTTAGAGACTGTGTGTCAAGACTCTAACTCAAGACCCAGAAATGGCACCAAAAAAGATAGAATGTTCTGACTGCAACTATATAAGGATATCACTGCAAAAACCTCATCACAGAGCAAGCTTGCAGTCTGGTGCAGACAGTTGATGTCTCACCTGAATTAGCCAGAGGTAAACTGTTTCAACCCAGCTGCACAGAAGCAGATGCTGCTGGCTCGCTCACCCCTGTCATCCAAGATTCTTGGGGGCTGAGATCTGACACTGGTGAGTTTAAAACCCAGCCCTGGCAGGAAGTCTCCGAAACTCTGAGCTATGGCTCGAAGTGGTAGAGCTCTAGCCTTGAGCAAAAGATCTTAGGACTGTAACCAGGCTTTCAATGCAATTCCCGTGGCTGACTCCACCTCCCCCCAAAAAAACCCTCTAAATCATTAGATGTGAGCTTTGTGTGGTTTGTGAGGTGTTTCTGAAAGAATGTGATATTGATGAAAGCACCCTAATTCTAATGACATTGTGTGGGATACAGCTATGTGATGGGTCCTTCATGAGGTTTAGTGTGCTGAGTCCTACTTTCATCTGGTCCTTGTAAGAGCTCCACAAGTCAGATAATTGTGCTATAGAGTAACTTGAGGCTCAGATATGTCCCAACATCAGGGCCAAAATTATGTTTGTCTCCTGCAGACAATTGTTTGGGTTTATTTTTCTCGGTCATGAATCTTGAACTCAGGGCCTAACCCCTGACCCTTCCATGTTGGGCTCATAGCTAGCCCTCTACCACGTGGAGCCAAGGATCCCCTTGCAACAGAGTGCTACATTCTAGGTATCTGTAGCTGAGGTCTGTCATCCTGCCTACCCAGGAAGCTGATATATGATGATTTCTTTGGTTCCAAACTATCCCAGACACAAAAGGTCCCATGAGACTATAATCTCCTTTTCAGCACTTAGAAACTTGAACTGGAAGCTGGGCACTGGTGATTTGCACCTGCCATCCTAGCTACTCAGTGGCCTGAGAGTTGAGGATCACAGTCCAAAGCCAGGCTGGGCAGGAAATTGCTTGAGAGGCCTCTCTCCAGTGAACTACCAAAAACCTCCAGGGGTGCTGTAGCTCAAGTGGTAGGGTGATTGGCTTTAGCTGAAGAACTTAAGGACAGCACTCAGGCCTAGACATAAATTCCTCCAGCTTCCAAAAAAAAGAAAGAATGAAACCTGAAGTGGAGGGCTGGGAATGTGTCTTAGGTGTAGAGTGCTGTATGAATCCCTGGGTTTGCCTGTATGAATTCCTGGGTTTGATTCCTTAGTACCACATACTAGAAAAAGCCTGAAGTGACTGTGTGGCTTAAGTGATAGAATGCTATCCTTGTACCGGAGAAACTCAGGTCCAGTGTTCAGTTACTGAGTTCAAGCTACAGGACAAGTATATGCACACACATACCTGTGCACACAGACACACACACACACACACACACACACACACACACACAGATACACACACACACATACACATACACAAACACAGATACCAGAAGTGAAGGTGTGACACCAAATGGTAAAACACTGAGCTTCAATTCTGAGCTCATGGTCAGCACCCAGGTCCTGTGTTCAACCCCAAAACCTAGTCATCCGGGGCCAAACTAGGAGAGGTCAAAGGTTTCAAAACTTGATGAGCATCACCAGCCCTAAATGACAGGGAGCATTGTGATATTACACATGTGCTTAGATTTAGCAAGCTTCCAGAAACCAAGGAAGCCACCGTTGCCAATAATGAATCACTTCATTAAGTTCAGCTCCCTTGTTTCCTGCCAAAAAGAACCTTGAAATAAATGTAGCAGGTTATTTCAACACTGGAACATAGTCTAACAAAGACATGATAAATGCAGGGAACTTGGTCTTCCAAGGGAGCTGGCACAAATGAAGGTTTCCTGTCAAAACAGCACTGGGGAGAGAGATAGCTTGGGGTATAAAGAGGCCTTTTTCTCCTGGCCTTTATAGCCTGCCCACACTCCTCCTCACTAATTGGCCTGGATGGAGTTGTTTATTACACAGCTGTACTGGAGTGAGGCCTTTTGTCTTCCTGTTCCAACAATGAGGCAGACTTCCTCCAGCACCCTGGGGTGTGCAGAAAACCTCAGGCTACACTGGGAACAGTTAAGGGAGCCCCGGAACATGCACTGTCTTGAAAGCACGGTCTGTGCTATGAAATCATTCTATTCAAAGCAAATATTCTAGCTGGATGCCTTTCATCATAGGGACTCTGGACCTTTACCGATGGAAATACATGCATACATACATGGGGAAACATGGAGTTAGTTTTTTATTTTGCTTTTTTTTTGTCAGGTGCAGGGGTTTTATTATGAGCCTAGGCACTGTCCCTGAGCTCTTTTTGCTCAAGGGTAGTGCTCTTTCCTTGAGCCACAGCCCCACTCATGATGAGTTTTTATTACTTTGGTCTCTCAGAAATAAGAGTGCTGTGGATTTTCCAGTCCTGGCTGAATTCAAACTGTCATTCTCTACCTCCCAGACTCCTGATGAGCTAGGATTACAGGCAGGAACAAATGACACCTGGCTTTCTTTTCTTCTTGTTCTTTTTTCCATTGTGAGAAACTGAAATCTTCACAGTGTCATTCTAATGGTTTGCATTTTGAAGTAAACTGCCCAGGCCTGGAGTTCCAATGCCAGGACTGCCACCTACAAATGGAGGGAGATCTTGAGAAAGTCTTTCCTATTCATGTGAATGTTTAATGGAATGCTATAAAAGTAACAACTGAATTTGCAGTTAGTTCATGATTGTTTTATAGGCCACACAAAAAGTATTGGATTATGTCTTCCAATTTATCTAATTTGTATAATTCTCCCAAGTAAAGAATACTGACTACTTTTACATTAATGCTTTAATAAGTATTCAACAATGATACTTCATTAAATGGAGGCATAATTTAATAATAATTCATAATATATATATATAATTTAATATCCTCACACTATCTCTCTCTCATATATATTGTAAACTACACATCTATTTATCTATCTATATCTATATCTATACACATATCTATATCTACACCTATATCTTTATCTATCAGCCACTACTATGGCTTGTTCCCAGGTCCTCAGAACTGGTTGGCAGCTCAGTTTGCCAAAGGCTTTTGTACTACAACTGATCCTTTCATGAATTGAGCATTGTGGGCTGTGAGTTCAAATCCCAGCATGGCCAAAATTTTGTATGTGGAGTCACAAGCCAATTTTTACACATTTTTTCCCTTCTCTATGAAAGTCCTTGGTCTCAGTATGATGTATAATCCATATTCAAATAAATCAATGTTATAAGATGAAATAAATGTTATATATGTAATAATACTAAATAAAATAAAAAATATGGATAATAAATGTCATATGAAGTAAACCCATGTATGTAAATAGATCTCATATATGAATATTATTTTTTTCAGTGCTGGGGCTTGAATTCGGGCCCTGGAAACTGGGCTGAAATTCTTGTCTTCAATGACGGTGAGCCTCCTCTCCCCCACAGTGCCACAGTTACCCAGACCCTGCGTTCAAATCCCAGGCCAGCCAGAAAAATGGTGCAAATTCCAAGCCAGGGCCTTATTTTTTTTTTGGCCAGGCCTGGGGCTTGAACTCAGCTCGTGGTAACTCTTCCTCACCTTCGATCATCTTAGGTTGGGGTACAGCCTCTGGAACCACAGTTCATCCTGATATCCTAGGATCCAAATTCAAATCTTGGGACTGGCAAAAAAAAAGGTGCTGGGAAGGTAGCTCAGTAATAGAGTCCTTGCCTTGCATGCATAAAGCCGTGGATTCAATTCCTCAGTATCACATAAGCAGAAAAAAGCCAGAAGTAGTGCTATGGCTCAAGTGGTAGAGTGATAGCCTTGAACTGAAGAGTTGAGGAACAGCACCAAGACTCAGAGTTCTGACCCCAAAACCAAGAAAAAAAAAAAAGAAAAGAGAGGGGGGAAAAAAGGAGAAGGTTAAAACTCGGAAGTATCAGAGGCGGTTTTACATTTTTTTTTCTTTGCATGGCAAGCAGGGCTTGGAAAGTGACCTTGCACTGCTGAATTTTGGTGGGCTATCTGGGAAGCCATAGCCCAAAGCAGAAACCTAGGCCTGGGGTGTGAAGCCCAGGACTCCCACCTATGAATGGTAGTATATCCTAAGAAATGAATTCTGATATACATCCTTATGAATGGAATGTTGTAAAATAACAATTACATTAGTGTATGATTATATTATAAAATTATACACAATAATTATACTATATTGAATAATTTTCAATTTATACTTTGTTATGTATTCAACCATAACACTTCAATACAGGAAGGAATAATTTTTGATAATTGTTAGTAATATAATATATATAATTAAATAATATACAGACATCTCTGTCTTGTTTCATACATATATACATATATATACATACATATATATATACATACATATATATATATGTTACAATCTACATATCTATTTCTAAACTTGTCATTTCTGGAGCTCAGTGGTAGAATGCTCCCCTTGATGTATGAAGACCTGGGTTCAATTCCACACTATTACATGCACAGAAAACCCGGAAGTAGTGCTGTCAAGCAGTTGAGCACTGGCTTTGAGCATGAAATCTTAGGGACTGTGTCTAGGCCCTTACTCAAGCCCCAATACTAGAACCAAAAACAAGGTAGAATGTAGAATGTTCTGACTGCAATTATAGAAATCCAGGATTTCAAATACCTCATCACAGAGCAAGCTGGGAGTCTGAAACTGACGGTTGTCATGTAACCTGACTTAGCCAGAGGTCAATAGCTGCAGCAGAGCATCATGGAACCAGACAGCTGCTCAGGGGGTGAGATCAGACACTGGGGGTTGAAAACTCAGCCCTGGCAGGAAGTCTGGTAGACTCTGATCTGTGCCTGAAAGTGGTAGAGATCTAGCCTTGAGGAAAAGATCTTAGGACAGTACCTCTAACCTATGAGTGAAATCCCTGAGGCTGATGACTCTCCGCCACAAAACATTCCTCTAAACCATTAGATGTGAACTTGTGCGGTTTGTGATGTTTATCTGAAAGAATGGTGATAGTGATGAAAGCACTCTAATTCTAATGACAGTTTGTGGGATATAGTTATGTGATGAGTTCTTCCTGGGGTGCTGGGTGTTGAGTATTTCTGGGTTGTCCATGGGGTACTGAGTGCTGAGTCCTTCACAGGGTGCTATGTGCTAAGTCCTTCACGAGTTGTATTCTTTCATCTTGTCCTTATAAGAGCTACACAAGTAAGATGAATGTGCAGATGAGAAAGTTGAGGCTCAGATATGTCCCCAAGGCAGGGCCAAATTTATGTATGTACTAAACTCTAGTGATTTGTCTCCTGCAGACAATTGTTTTGATTTAGGTTACTCCATCATGAACCTTGAACTCAGAGCATAGATGCTGACTTTCTTCTTGGGCTCATGGATAATGTTCTACCATGCTGAGCCAAGGACCCACTTGCAGCAAAGTGTCATGGCTTAGATGTCTTTAGCTGAGGTCTATCATTCTGCCTGCTCAGGAAGCTGAGGATCTCATTTCAAAACTATCCCAGATCAAGGTCCGAAGTCAGCCTTGGCAGGAAATTCCTTGAGATGGTTATATACAATAAACCACCAGAAAGCCTGAAGGGGCATTGTAGCTCAAGTGGTAGTGTGCTAGACTGAGATGAAGAGCTCAGAGATGGCATCTAGGCCCAGACTTCAAGTCCTCCAACTTACAAGAAAAGAAAGAAAGAAACCTGAATTGGAGTGCTGGGAATGTTTCTTAGGGGTAGACTGCTTTGTGTGTGTGAAACCCTGGGTTTGAATCCTCAGTACCACATCCCTACAAAAAAATCCTGAAGTGGATGTGTGTTAAGAGTACTGTCCTTATACAGGAGAAACTCAGGTACAGTGGATAGGTCCATAGTTCAATCACCAGGAAGGTGTATGCGTGTGTGTGCGCGCGCACACACACACACACACATACACATACATACACACACACACACACACACACACGGAGGCATCTTTGCCAATAATGAATCATTTCATTCTGTTCAGCTCCCTAATTTTCTATGAGAAGGACTGTTGAATTAATGGTAGCAGATTTTTTCAACACTGAAACATAGTCTAACAAAGACAGGATGAGTGTAGGGAACTTGGTCTGCCATGGCAGGTGGCACAAATGAAAGCTTCCAGTCAAAACAGAGCACAGGGGAGAGAGATTGCTTGGGGTTCAAAGAGGCCTTTTTCTCCTAACCTTAACAGCCTGGGCACACTCATCCTCACTAATTGCCTTGGATGAATTGTTTGTTACCCAGATGCACAGGAGTGAGGCTTATTGTCTGCCTGTTCCAACAATGAGGCAGATTTCCTCCAGCAGCCTGGGGTATGGAGACCCCCTCAGGTTAACTGGGAACAGTGTGGGGAGCCCCGGAACATGCACTGTTTTGAATGCACACTGTGCTAAGAAATCATTCTATTCAAAGCAAATTTCCTAGCTAGGTGCCATTCTTCATAGCAACTCTGGATCTTCACCAATTCAAATACATGCATATATACACAGACACATGGGGTTACTGGCTCTTTTTTTGTGGCAGAACCTGAGGCTGGAACTGTGAGTCTAGACATTTTCTCTGATCTCCTTTTGCTCAAGGAAGCATTTTGTTGTGTCTTAAACCATTATTACCCTAAGTTGGGATGCAGCTTTTACACCCACCCAGGGATCCTAGGACCCGAGTTCAATTCCTAGCACTGGCAAAAATACAGCAAACCAACAAAAATGGATGATGAAAAACCAGGTAATTTTACACAACAGGTTTGTTTTTGTTTACTTAGCACTGTGACCCTCCTGGGGCTCAATGACTTGGCTTGAAAATTGTATGTGACCTTGCATGGATGAAGGCTGGGGGGCTGTCAGTGAAGCATCAGTCCAACCCAGATACCTATGCCCTGAGATCGAACCTAGGCCTGCCACCTACACAGGGCTGAAGATCTTAGGAAACTTGTTCCTATCTATAGGAACACTAATAGAATGTTTGAAATGTGCTAACTGAATTACTAATTAGATAGTCATTCCAGTATAAGATTGTATGAAATAAATATAGATCATTGATTAATTCTTTATTAAGTGTCCTACCATGATTGATTAATGGAGGCATAATTTTAGACCAAATAATTGGTAGTAATAGAATATGTGAAAATAAGATATAGACATCACTCTTTATATAGGGTTATACACTAGAATCTACATAAATGTCTGTCTCTCTCTGTATACCTTTGTAGATGCATACACATATGTTAATACACACACACACACACATGCACACACACACACTGCAATCTAAACATCTATCTGTTTATATATTGGCCATTCCTTGGCTTGATCTCAGGTCCTCAAATGTGCCCACCAACTTCACTTGCATCAGACTGGTGTGCTAACATTTGCCCTTTCATGAAGTGGGCCTGTCAGACCCTGAGTTCAAGGCACAGAACTGGCAAAACTTAATCCTGTGGGAAAACCCAATTGTCCTACTGTTTTCCTTATCGATGAAAGTCCTGGGCCTCAGGAATGATGTAGAATACATAAGCAAATCTATGTCTTATGTAATAGGATGCAAAATTGTTATATGTGTAATCATACTCACTCAAATGCATAAGAAATAAATAAAACATAAAAAATGAATACACTAACCACAACATACAGTAAACATTTGCATGTAAATATAAATCATGTTTTTAAAATGTATATGAATATTATTTTTGAATTCAGACCCTAGGAATAGGCCTTTCTTTTTTGTCTTCCAGCATGGTGATCTTCCCATCCCCCAATGTGCTGCAGATTTCCCCCGACCCTGAGTTCAAATTCCAGGCCTGGCAGAAAAAATGGCAAGAATTACAAGCCACGGATCCTCATAATATTTCAAATATTTTAATGTATGTATGTATGAATGTATGTATGTATGTATGTATGTATGTATGTATGTATGTATGTATGTATGCATGCATGCATGTATGTATGTTTGTATGTTTTTTTTTTATTTTGTCAAGCACAGGGCTTGAACTCAGGTAGTGGCAGTTCTACCTCAGCTTTGATCACTCTAGGCTGGGATGTAGCCACTGGACCCACAGCTGCTAATGCGATCAGGCCTTTCAGGGAAAACAATGCACAGAAAAAATGTGGCCTTTTTACGTTTTCTTCCTTTGCACGGTGGCCCTCCTAGGTGTGAATGACACTGTTGCAAAGGGTACTTCACCTTGCATTGCTGAAGGTTGGCGGACTATTAGGGAAGCCATAGGCCCACGTGACAATATAGGACCTGACCAACCAATGGCAGGAAATATTAAGAAACTGGTTCCCATCCATAGGAATAACAATGGATTTTTGTCAATGTCACAGTTGAATGAGTTAATCATGGTGCTCCTATAAAATTAGAGTGTTTTCAGGAGTCTGATTGATTTATTTAATATTTATGAAGCATTAAAAGAATATTATTATTTACAGGAACACAATAATTTCAGGACACTGATTGATTTCATTAATAGTGTAAGGATGAAAACAATAACATTAATTACATGGACGCATAATAAATACCCAAGAATTGGTAGGAATGTAGTCTTATAACAGAATAATGTATAGACATCTCTGGCACTCTATAAAGATATATATTTATTAGTGTACTGTCATCTGCATGTCAATCTGTTCATATTTTGTTAACTCCTGGGCTCGATCTCAGGTCCTAGGAACAACCTGTCAGCTCAGTTTGCCCCAGGAGGGCGTGTTCACACTCAACCATTCATGAATTTGGCCCTGTAGGCCATGAGTTCAGATACCAGCTCTCCCAAACAATGAATTCTTGAGTAAGAAGCTGATGCTGACACGTTTTCCTTTTCTCTGAATGTCCTGGTGTCAGGTATGAAGTGGAATACATATGTAGGCCTATATCCTATGTAATCAATGTAACCAATGTTCTATGTGTCATAATAATCAGTAAAATAAATGGTCAATACATAAATAAAACAAAAAAAATACAATAACTACACTGAATGCAATATGGAGTCAACATATGTATATAAATATAAATATAAATCATATATTTAAATTGTACATGAATAGGTGGGGATCGATTTCAGTCCTAAGGAACAGACTTGAATTTCTTGACTTCAAGGAGGCCAGATTCCCCTTCCTACACAGTACAACAGTGTTACCCAGACCATGAGTTCAAATCCCAGTCTTGGCAGAAAAATGGCACCTTTATAGTATGTGAGGCCCAATTCTTAGGTATTTCATTATTCCTCCATTTTATGAATGTGATTGTTTAAATGCTTAATAAAGTATTAAATAAAATCGATTAGTGTCCTATAATATAATTATGTATAATTTTATCCTAGAATAATTCAAGAACTGCCCATTCAATCATGACATACATCCCATCCCATTTGTATTCATATGGATATGAATGAGTGTCTTAGGATCTCCTGCCATTTGGAGGTGGCAGCCCCAGGATTCGAACTTTGGGTTCTAGCTCCCCCCACTTAAACCCGAGAGTAGGGAACTCACTGTTCTGTCCAAGAACATCAGCAAGACCAATGATTAGGCAAGCACCAGTGGCTCTCAACATTCCTCCTTGACGTTTACAAGGCTGTGATGGGAGGATCATGGTCAAGGTCACCCTCAGAAGGAAAGTCCTTGAGACCCTGTCCAACTTCAGTGCCAACAAAGCCAGAAGCCCTGTGCCTCCATGGTAGAGGGCCAGCCTTGAGCAAAAGCAGCTCAGAGACTATGCCCAGATCCTGAGTTCAAGGTTCGGGACTGGCAACAAACAGACATAAACAACAATCTGTCCAGCCATCCAGCTAAAGCGGTCTCCCTCTTGTCCCCAACTGAATGGGACAGAGTTCCCTGGGAAAAGGGCTGGGAGAGCCCCTGTCAACTTGACTCTGCCCATGATTCTGGAAACCACACAATTTTGGAAAAAAAAAAAGCAAAATATGTAGCTTCTGGTACGAACTTTGTAACCCATCTATACATTTGATTCCTTATTTCTAGTGGAAGGCATTTCAGTTAACTTTATTTTACAAAGTTAAACATGATTGGCATTTAATATTAACTGGCCTCTGTCTCAGGTAAGCTATTATTCTAACCAGGCACCAGGAACTCATGCCTATATTCCTAGCTACACAGAGGGCTGAGACCTCTAGATCCTAGTTCAAAGCCAATTTGGAGAGGAAAGCTGGTGAGTCGTTTCTTTTCAATTAACCACAAGAAAACTGGAAGTGGCACTGTGGCTCAAAGTGGCAGCACTAGCCTTTAGTAATAAACCTCAGAGACAGAACCCAGGGCCTGAGTTCAAGCTCTCTGAAATTATTCTTATCAGGATTTCTCTAACTTGTTTAGAAGAACGTTTTAAACTTAGGGATTTTTTATTTCATGTTGTCAGCATTGATTTTTAAGATGTGTAGAGAAAAATTATTTATAGTCAGAACTGGTTTGTATTGTTTTGTATTACACATTGCCTCTACACCCAGAGATCAGCAGGAAAGTAGATGGCCAAATCCTGACTGTTGGTAATGTATATGGATATGTGTTTCTTTTAGCAAAGAAAAAAAATGAATTGGTAGCCCTTATATATAACACCTTAATAGTAATTATATAATTACTATTATTACTAGTATTTTTTTGTCAGTTGTGAGACTTGAACACTAGGCCTGGGCATTGTCCCTCAGTTCTTCAGCTCAAGGCTTGCAAAAGTGCCAGTTCACATTTTCTGACCCTTAAGTTGGAGATAAGGGTCTCACAGACTTTCCTACCAGTGCTAGCTTTGAAAAGAGACCTTCAATCTCAGCCTCCTTAGTAGTTAGGATTACAGGTGTGAGCCACTAGCACCTGGCCGCACAATTATTTTGAAAAAGAAAAAAAAACCATGATTGTTTCCTTAAAATTCACAATATGGCAAGTGTATCTGTAACGTAAGTTGTATCAAGGAACCATGGGCAGCAATCATTTTCAGATCTCACTATGTGCTGTCCAATGCCAGATAATACTTCATTAATTTACTTTACTTTTTCCTAACAAAGTTTATTATGAATGTACAACAGCACAATTTTCTATGGAGTATAAAAACTTCTTTAGCCCTGGTGCTTGAAATCAGGGCCTAGGCACTCTCTCTGAGCGTCTTTTGCTCAAGGCTAGGACATTACCAATTGAGCCATAGCACCACTTCCAGTTTTTCTGCTTATGTCATACTGAGGAATCAAATCAAGTGCTTCATGCATGCTACCCTAGCACGCTACTGCATTCCCAGTCATTGAATCTTTTGTTGTTGTTGTTTTAAGATAGCATTTTACTATGTGTCCTTCTGTTGGCCTAAAATTTAGACTAGTCCCAAGCCTACTCCTAAATCAGCCTCCCAAATTCAGAGATTACAGACATTGACCATCATATTCAGCCCACAATTGTTTGTGATACTCTTTTCAGATATAGAAAGAGTTATTCTGTCTTCCTTGGATTGGATGGTTTTTGCTGTTAATCACTGTTAATCACATTTCTTGTCCTGGTATGTTGCCCCTTCTAGAGCAATAGAAATATTTCAGGTTCTGATCTTGAAAATGATCCTTGTCCTACTGGAAGATGGTGGAGGAGAAGCTGGAAGCTGAACAAGCTCTAGCATAGAAAGCAATTTTAGGGTTCTAGTGAACAGTCCTAAGCCAGAGAATCACACCAAGTGTGCCATCACAGGACAGAGAGTTAGACAAGAGAGGGGAAGCCAAGGAAACATACCAGCTGCCGCTATGGCGGCAGGGTCGCGGCAGCGACCACCGCCGCGGGGTCATGCCTGAGACAAAGAGAGTCCGGGACGAAGGAGCCAGACTCAGCGGACGAGCGGATTCTACTCAACACCAACAAGAACCGACAAGGAGCGGAAATCTCCATCCTGCTGTTTGCAGACCAGAGACGACCCAGGATCCAAGACTCGGCGTGAGTACAAGCCCGACATCCTCACTCCTTCTCAGGAAGCAGAGGAGGGAAGGCTACCCCTCCCCACCCAGCACCGGTGACCTCCATCTTGGATACCGACAAAGCTCGGAGGAGCTGCTAGTTCCAACTCAGGCCTTGGAATAAAACGAGTCATTTAGCAGGTCACAAGAACTTAACGGCGAAATGACCTGCCAGACTCAGCACCATCCAGGGCAAAATCACCCAGCTCAGGCGCCAGCCATCGGAGTGGCTTGCCTCACTGGGTAACCAGAGCCAGAGGCTGCCCCTCCCTCTAGCAGCCACCACAATCAATTGAAAAACAGAAACCCTGAGAATGGCTCCAGGCTGGGCGCTGTGAGCTTTATCACAAAATAGCCGCAGGGAAAAGCTACTGTTTGTTGAAAGGCCTCAACTCTACCCAGAACCTAGCCCCATCACCACATCCCCCTCTTTTGTGACTCTCAAAGCAGACCACCCTCCCAGAAAACTAACCTGGGAGGGGGATCTCAAAATCTTGGGTAAAGCAGAGCATTTTTCTGCCTGTTCCAACCAACCGACTTAAGAAACCAATCAAGCCACAGGACCTCAAGCTGACCAGAGACTCCAACAAGAGACTGGTTAGAGACAAAAGGGAGATACAGGATTCTTCCCACTCCTCCCCCACCCAAAAAAAAAATCAAAAGACTGTTTTTTTTTCTATTTTTTTCTTTTTTTTTCTCTTCTTCTTCTTTTCTTTTTTTGCTTGTTTTTTGTTTTTTGCTACCTTATATATATTTTTTTTTCCCTTTTAAAACTTTTATTAATCTTTAATTTTTGCCTCTTCTGAAAAAATAATTGTTTTCCAGTAACTTTTTTTTTTCTCATCTTATAATTTTTATTTTAGGAATATGTGAATGAGCGTTTTCCTTTCTTTTCTTGTCTTCTTTCTCTTTTTCTTTCTTTCTTAATTATCTTTTTGTTTTTTGTCTAGCTCTACTGAACTTCTGATCTTTTCTTCTCCCTTTCCCATCCTTAAAGCTTTTCACATCTCCTCTATGTCCCTCCCCTTCTCCGAACATATTCACATTCCTCTCTAAATAGACGGTCTTTTAACTTCTATAATAACATTAATTTTTATGTTTCTATTTTTTTTTCTGGTCTCTCTCTCTCTTTCTACTTGCATCCTACCCAACCCATTTCCTGCATTGTGATTAGGACATAGTTAACCCTCCCTGTGCCCCCCCACACCAATCTATTCCTATTTTTTACCCACATCTCTCCCTAATCCTAATAATTTCTGGTTTTCCAAATTCTTTTCTGCGGTTCGAAGTACTTTAACATATAGTTGTTTGATGTTTAATAGATGTATCTGTTGAACTAGATTGTATCTGTAGACTATTGACTGTACAAACTCAAACTTTGGTTGATGGTTGCCTTAAGATAGTGTTCTAGCATAAAACTGGTGCAATCTTCATCTCAAATCGGCCGAGTAAGCCGGAAAAACATAAGAAAAATGGCAAATTCGGGTATCTCAATTCCCAATCTTGATAATCAGGGATTAGAACAGATAAAGCATAATCCAGAGGAGAGTTCCCAAATAGCTCTACAAACACTAATAGCAAACATGATAAATGAGAAGTTTGACAATGTACAAAGGACTCTGTATGAGCGTGATAGGGAGAGAGAGGAGGCATCCCAGAAGTTTATACAGGAATATCATAAGCGTGAGGAAGCTACTCAAAAACTGATACAGGATTTGCGCGAACAACTTGAGAATACTCAAAGAGAAAGGGAGGAATGGCGTGAGCAGGCAGAGAACACTCAAAGAGAACTGCAGGAATCCCACGAAACAGAAGAAAGAGAACTACAGGAATCCCACAAATGGGAGGAAGCTAATCAAAGAGTAATTCAGGAATTGAGAGACCAGGTAGAGAATACACAAAGATCACTAAAGGCATTCATGGAATCCATTAACAAAGAGCTGAAGGAAGTCAGGGAGACCACAAAGGGAATGCTGAATGGAACCCAACAGAAGGAATGGGAGTCCAAAGAAACCATAACCAATCAACTAAGTGATTTGAGAACAAACACTGAACACCAAATTAAGGAAGTAAAGAAATTCATACAAGACCTAAAACAGAGCTTCAACAAAGAACTTGAAGCCATCAAAGCTGACCAATTAGAAGGAAAAGAGATAAAAAACAAAGTGGAGAGTCTTGACAGCAGGTTAGACCATGCAGAAGATCGAATCTCAGGGATTGAAGACAGCCTAGATATTATAGAGAAAGAACATACAACCATCCAAGACAAGTCCAAGAAATATGATAGGTCTATCCAACACCTGGAAGACACCATCAGAAGGCCCAATCTAAGGATAATGGGTGTAGAGGAGCACCTAGAAACAGAAGTTAATGGTCTAGGAAATTTGTTTAACAGGATCCTAGAAGAGAACTTCCCAAACATACAAAAAGATAGGCCTATTCAGATACAAGAAGCTTTTAGAACCCCAAATAGACCAGACCAGAATAGGACTTCCCACCGTCACATTATAATCCACACAGGATCAACCCAGACCAAGGAAAAGATCCTTAAAGCTGTCAGGGAGATAAGGGTAATCACCTACAAAGGGAAACAAATTAGAATTACCTCAGATTTCTCAGCAGAGACAATCAAAGCAAGAAGAGCCTGGAATGACGTATGCCATGCCCTAAAAACAAACAACTATCAACCAAGAATACTGTACCCAGCTAAACTCTCCTTCATAACTGAAGGCCAAATAAAAACCTTCCATAGCAAAGAAAAATTGAAACAATACATCTCCACCAAACCAGCCCTACAAAAGATTCTTAAAGATGTCCTACACATAGAAAACCAACAAGACCGCAACAAAGGCCAAAAAACTGCACCCAAACTGAGAATCCAAGAACCTTAGGAAGAACCCAGTTTCTGCAGCCCCCAAGAAGGTGGATAACATGGCAGGAACTCCCAAATACCTCTCAGTGCTATCTCTTAACGTAAACGGACTGAACTCTCCAATTAAGCGACATAGACTGTCTAGTTGGATTAAAAAACAAGACCCTTCTATCTGCTGCCTGCAGGAGTCACATCTTGCCCCTAAAAACAAACACATCTTCAATGTTAAAGGCTGGAACAAAATCTACCAAGCAAACGGCCCTCATAAACAAGCGGGAGTTGCAATCCTAATATCAGATAAAATAGACTTCAAACTAAAATTCGTGAGAAGAGATAAAGAAGGTCGCTACATACTAATTAAAGGACCTCTCCTTCAGGAGGATATTAAAATTCTAAATATCTATTCGCCAAACAATGGAGCACCCAAATTTATCAAAGAAACACTACTTTCCTTCAAATCCCATATAGATCCAAAGACATTAATTGTTGGGGATTTTAACACACCACTCTCCCCACTAGATAGATCAACTCGGCAAAAACTAACAGAGAAACCGCAGATCTATACAGCTGCATAGATCAACTAGACTTAACAGACATTTACCGAACATTTCACCCAGCAGCATCAGAATACACGTTCTTCTCAGCAGCACATGGAACGTTTTCTAAAATAGACCACATTTTAGGCCACAAAGCAAACTTGTCTAAATTCAGAAACATTGAAGTTATACCTTGCATTCTCTCTGACCACAAGGGAATAAAATTAGAACTCAACACCAAAAGTCACCAAAGAAAGTCCGGTATCACATGGAGGCTGAACAACACACTGCTGAATCATGAGTGTGTCATGGAAGAGATTAGAAAGGAAATTCAAATGTTCATGCTATTCAACAAAAATGAACACACAAATTACCAGCTCCTCTGGGACACAGCGAAGGCAGTTCTCAGAGGCAAGTTTATAGCTCTGAGCTCCTACATCAACAAATTGGAGAGATCGGGAAACTAACAATTTAATGACACATCTAAACCTCCTTGAAAAAGAGCAGCAAGATAAACCCCAACCCATTATTCGGAAAGAAATAATCAAAATTAAATCAGAATTAAATGAATTAGAATCCAAAAAAACTATAGAAAGAATCAACAAAACAAAGAGTTGGTTCTTCGAAAAACTTAACAAAATTGACAGACCCTTAGCAAATCTAATCAGAAAAAGGAGAGACCACACCCAAATTAATAAACTCAGAGATGAGAATGGAAACATCACCACAGAAACAACCAAGATTCAGAACATTATAAGGGAATACTTCTCAAAACTTTATGCTAATAAGTTTGAGAACTTGACAAAAATGGACCTTTTCCTAGCAAATATTGACATGCCAAAACTAAACCAAGATGAGTTAAACCAGCTTAACAGGCCCATATCAAGCATTGAAATAAAAACAGCAATAAGAGACCTCCCAGCTAAGAAAAGTCCAGGACCAGATGGTTTTACAGCGGAATTTTACAAGTTCTTCAAAGCAGAGCTCACACCAATACTCCTCCAACTCTTCAACGAAATTGAAAGAGAAAGCTCACTACCGAACACATTCTATGAAGCCATCATAACCCTCATCCCAAAACCAGGCAAGGACTCATCAAAGAAAGAGAACTATAGACCAATTTCTTTGATGAACTTTGATGCAAAACTTCTCAACAAAATTTTGGCCAATCGACTTCAACAATTCATCCAAAAAATCATACACCATGATCAAACAGGATTCATTTCAGGGATGCAAAGCTGGTTCAATATACGCAAATCAATTAATATTATTCATCACATCAACAGGAGCAAGAATAAGAACCACATGGTTATCTCAATAGATGCAGAAAAACCATTCAACAAGATCCAACACCCCTTTATGATGAAGGTTCTGGAAAAATTAGGAATCCATGGAACATTCCTCAATACAATAAAGGCTGTATATGACAAACCTACAGCCAGCATTATACTCAATGGTGAAAAACTAAAGCCATTTCCTCTTAACACAGGAATGAGACAAGGATGCCCACTCTCTCCACTTCTCTTCAATCTAGTATTAGAATGCCTAGCTATAGCAATAAGACAAGATGCAGACATAAAGGGGATCCAAATAGGGAAAGAAGAAATAAAACTCTCCCTCTTTGCAGATGACATGATCTTGTATTTAAAGAATCCCATGGACTCCACTCCCAAATTACTCAAGCTGATTCAAAACTTTGGCAAAGTAGCAGGTTATAAAATTAACCCCCAAAAATCAATGGCTTTTCTATATGCCAACAATGAGAAAAGTGTGGCTGAAATTAGGAAAGCAACTCCATTTGTAATAGCCCCACAAAAAATAAAATACCTAGGAATTAACTTAACCAAAGAAGTGAAGGACCTCTATGATGAAAACTTTAAAATCTTGATAAAGGAAATCAACACAGAACTTAAAAAATGGCAAAACCTCCCATGCTCCTGGATTGGCAAGATTAACATCGTGAAAATGGCTATACTTCCCAAGGCTATCTACAAATTCAACGCGATACCTATCAAAATTCCACCCTCATTCTTCAAGGAAATAGAGGAGGCAATCCAAAAATTCATATGGAACAATAAAAGACCCCGAATAGCAAAAACGCTCCTCAACGGAAAGAACACTGCTGGAGGAATATCAATACCAAATTTCAAACTCTACTATAAAGCCATAGTAATCAAAACAGCTTGGTATTGGCATAAGAACAGACCTCAGGACCAATGGAATAGAATTGAAAACCCAGAAATGAACCTACTGACCTATAGCCATCTAATCTTCGATAAGGAAGCTCAAACAATAGAATGGAAGAAAGACAGCCTCTTTAGTAAATGGTGCTGGCAAAATTGGTTAACTACATGTAGAAAACTAAAGCTAGATCCTTATATATCACCCTGCACCAGAATAAACTCCAAATGGATCAAAGACCTTGAACTCAAAGCAAACACTCTGAAAACATTACAGGATGGAATAGGAGAAAACTTAGGTCTCCTTGGCTCAGGCCGAAATTTTCTGAATAGAGACCCGGAAGCACAACAAATCAAAGAAAGGTTGAACAAATGGGATTGCATACGGATGCAGAGCTTCTGCAGGGCAAATGACATAGCTAGCAAGATCAATAGAAAGCCCACCGATTGGGAGAAGATCTTTACTAGCCATATAACGGACAAGGGTCTCATATCTATAATATACTTGGAACTCAAAAAATTAAACCACCCAACAACAAATCCTCAAAGAAACAACTGCCCAATAAATAAGTGGGCTAAAGACTTAAAGAGAAGCTTCTCTGAAGAAGAAAGAAGGATGGCCAATAGACACATGAAGAAATGTTCAACATCCCTAGCCATAAAAGAAATGCAAATCAAAACAACATTGAGATATCACCTCACTCCAGTTAGAACAGCAAAAATCGAGAACTCTAACAACAACAGATGCTGGAGGGGATGTGGACAGAAAGGAACCTTACTTCATTGTTGGTGGGAATGTAAACTTGTTCAACCACTTTGGAAAGCAGTATGGAGGTTCCTCAAAAGACTTCACATAGATCTCCCCTATGATCCAGCAATCCCACTTTTGGGCATTTACCCAAATGTTTACAAACAAGACCACACTAAAGCTACCAGCACAACTATGTTTATTGCAGCATTATTTACCATAGCTAAGATATGGAACCAACCCAGATGCCCCTCAGTAGATGAATGGATCAAGAAAATGTGGTATATACACACAATGGAATTCTATGCCTCCATCAGAAAGAATGACATTTCCCCATTTGTTAGGAAATGGAAAGGCTTGGAAAAAATTATATTAAGTGAAGTAAGCCAGGCCCAAAGAAGCATAGGTCCCATGGTTTCCCTTATTTGCAATATCTAGTATAGGTATGAGTCAAGCAGAAAAGGTCAGATAATGTGATGTTAGGAAAATGAACCCTTAAATATGTATTTTAATGTTTTCGTTTCTTTCATGCATATGTTTCTAACGCATTTATAAGATTATTTCTTTGTTGCTTTGTATGTCCCTCCCCCACAGTGTAACCCCCGCTTTCACTATATTTAATGTCAGTATAACATGTGGAGGAGATGGGGGCAAACAAGTCGTTTAAGGATTCAGGTGGACCTGTTGCAACAATGAGAAGTACAAAATGCATGTCAAAACCAGCTTTACAAAGTCGGTGGGGGGGGAGGAGGGGGGTATAATTGGGTGGGGGGAGGGGGGAGGCTGAGAAGGGAGGTGAAGGGTAAACAAAGGAGGAGGCTGCAATGCTTGGTAAGAAATGTATGCATTATCCTGCCCATGTAATTGTAGCCCCTCTGTACAGTATGTTCTCAAATAAAATAAAAAAAAAAAAGAAAATGATCCTTGCCATCCAACAACACCACATTTTTGTGAAAAGCACTAGCTGGCCTAATGAGCATAGCAGCCAGCTGGAATTCAGCTATCTGATGGCCTTAGGGTCCAACAATGCAATCATTACTGTGCACCGGATGAAAACTGTCACAGGTAATTTTGATTCATTCCACGCCATTCTCAGTTTTGTATGCTTTAAATTCTGTTAAACATTAATTACTATTTCGTCATTCTCACAAATAACATATATGTCTTACTTTAAAATGTATTCAAACATGCAAAAAGTTATCGTAGTGCTGTCCACCAGTGGCTCATGTTTTAAAACTTAGCTACTTTAGAGGTCAAAAACTGAGGATCCTGGTTTAAAACAACCCACGCAGAAAATTGTGAGATATTTCTCCCATTAAGAAACCAAAATCCAGGGCTGGGAAGGTGGCTCAGTGGTAGAGTGCTTGCCTTGCATGCATGAGGCCCTGGGTTCGATTCCTCAGCACCACATAAACAGAAAAAGCCGGAAGTGGTGTTGTGGGCTCAAGCAGTCGAGCACTCGCATTGAGCTGAAGAGCTGAGGGACAGCGCCTAGGCCCAGAGTTCAGGTCCACAACCGGCCAAAAAAAAAAAAAAAATCCAGAAGTGGAGATGTGGCTCAAGTAATAGAGTGTCAGTTTTGAGCAAAAAGACTAAGCAAGAATAATATCTCTACTTCTGACTCCATTATTTGCTTATGGAACATTCACATACACTCACACACACACACACACACACACACACACACACACACACACACACAAACACACACACAATTTACAAAATATACACATTCTTCTTGACTCTCCTTCTTGAGCAGTACTCAATGCCATTAACTTAATGCATGTTTTCTCTAAATTATTTTGGTAGGGATTAAACTACACTTGTGTTATGATACTGCACTTTTTGTACTTTTTGTTTTGCAATTTTTTGTTACTTATGTAAGAAAACAGTGTTTTGTGAAGACTAACCAGAAATAAGCGTGTCGGTAAATAGGTAGGTGACAGGTAGACTGAAACTTGCATATAATACCACTTGAAATATTATTTCTCCAAGTTTAAATATATATACATATGTACGTTTTTCAAACTTCTGCCAAAATTTTATTTCCATTAACAATGATCTATTTGTTCCATTATATAAATTTATAGAATTTCTTTTCTTTGGAGACAAGATTCTGCAGTTTAGACCAGGCTTTCTTCAACTCCTAATTCTCATGTTTCAGGTTCCTGACTATTGACTGTAACAGTACTTGTGACGGAATCTACAGTCAAACTGTTAGACCTGGAAAGGATAGATTGGGAAGCCATCTCAAACAGCAATCAAAAAGCTGAGAACTGTGCTCTGGGAAGGTCAAACAGTCAAGGGAAGACAAGGGTATGAGTTATTACCTCAAGAGTATTTAAGTTAGAGTTGTTGGACACTAAAAGATTAAGACTTTGGAGACAAGATGGATATCTGTGCTATGGTTGTAATGACTATTGCTCCCTTCGGCTCTCTAACAAAAAGGGATTTATCATTATGTATACAAACAATACTTCACGTTAATAGTTGTAACCACAAGCTAGATTGATACCTTAGTTTGTGGACATACCTGTAGGCACTGACAACCTCCCACCCCTGTAGTAGAATGAATATAAACCATGTTAAGCAGGATTTTGGGATCCAGAAGCTGGCAATGAGGCTGTGGGTCCTCTGGTGTCTTCTTTCCTATCACTTCCTGTGATTTCTCAGATTTTTGGCCAGGTATCCCATCATCTTTGCTGTTCCATGGTTGTTGTTAGTTACAGTATTGATATTCTGATCACCTCAAAACAAACTATGGAAAAACACCTCCTTGAACAAGATTCAGAAGTGTATAGTAGCACCTCGAAAGATAGCAAACATCAGCAGTCATCCTGTGATTTTCTAGCAAGAAAGTACAATTCAGAAGTATCTTTCTTTTTAATAATATAAAGAGATGGATAATTGTCTTTTTGTATATTTTGTACTTGATATTGCATAAATTTTCAGAAAAATATATACATTGTGAAATAATGTTAATTTATTCATAGGTTACAAAACCACGTCACTGGTGTAATGACCCTAATATCTTATCTCAGTTGACTGAATCAGATTTAGATGAGTGTCAATTGCCTAATTATGAACATTTCTCCATGAAACTCAACAACATAGAACGAAGTGTGAGGGTCAGGCCATTCCATACCTCTAAGGATTTTACATATGTTAGCGTAATATACACCCACACTGCTCAGCACTAATGGCACATTGTTGTGTCATAATTGTCTTTATATCAGAATTACGCTAGAGCTTAAAGTAGAATGATGGGCTGTACATTTTCAAAGCAAGAGTGATGATCACCCCCTGCAATTATTCTCAGTGGAGAATCCTTCCTATACATTTTACTGACTTAGCTTCTACTCTATGCTTTACCAATATCAGGGAGGGTCATACTGTATCGAGCTACAATACTGCGGCAACCTTAGCTGCCTTTGAATTTTACCTCCAATCTTGACCTCAAGCTCAACTCTGCAACTCTAATCACATAGTTAGTGGTCACCCGAACTTTTCAAGCCTGGTTAAAATTTCAGCTATCATTGCTCATTGCCAGGGTTAAAGATCTCACTACTTTAGATTTGTTGTTTATCTTCTTGTATTTCCAACACTGCCTTTGAAGTTGGTTTTTGAAGTAGAGCTTTTAGTTTGCATTTGATTTATGGAGGTGTTAGTGATGCCAGTTGAACCGCATATATTATAATGTAAGTAATTTGATGTTTTGGTATATGAATTTAATTTTGGCAGTTGAGGAAGTGAATACACATCACTCACAAAAGTTTATTTATGTGTGTTGGTATTGCTTTATTGTGAGCTTCCTAAAAGCCAGTCATAAGAGAACATTTCTCTAATCCCATCACTTCTGTCACTGAGACAAGGCTTGAAATGTCCAGACCACTTGGCACTTCATAGTGAGAACCTTGCTACAAAGAAGGGGAGATAATAGCAAAAAGAGAAAATGAATCTTCCAACAGTTTTGTTATATGTGCTTTACACGTAGCCATTAAGACCACCATAATACTATTTTTTATGACTTCTTACCTACTCTTTTCCTGTTCTGAGTTGTTTTATTTATGGATATCTAAGAAATCATGTAAGAATCATATAAGAAATCTATGTAAATCATATAAGAAATCATAAAAAGTAGATTGGTAGGGATATATAATCCAAAAGGAATAATTTCAGGAAACTATTAAGAACATAAAATATAATGCACACCTAATATTTTCTCTTTGTTGAAAACATCAGCAGTTTTAGTTTATTTATTCTGATAACAAAGATTATAAACTAAGTTACAATAGTATTCCAAATGGAACACACAACTAGAAATATGAAGGGTAGTACTAAAGAATGCTACTGCTACCACTAATAGAGTAAGAATGTAATTTAGGCAAAACTACTTCAGAGTAAAAGCCACAGGACAGCCCTAATATTATTTCTTTGTTTCATATGAAGACAAGACTTTTTTAAATAAAGACAAATTTTCACAGATATTAATATCAATTGGGTATATATTTCTTAAGGCCTTCAGGAAGGATGCTGTGACAATGTTGATGGAAGTTGACTTCTCTGGGACCTAGTACAAAATGTGCAGACACCATTCCAAGCACTGCACTTGCATTAGTGTAATTTTATGCTTATGACAGTTCTTCAAGTTAGGAAATTAATTATTTTTTATTTTTTTATTATTACCTTTTAGTCAGTCATGGGACCTAAACTCTGGGTGCTGTCCCTCAGCTCTTCAGCTTAATGCTAGCACTCTACCACTTGAGCTACAGCACCACTTCCGGCTTTTTCTATTTGTGTGGTGCTGAGGAATCGAACCCAAAACCTCATGCATACAAGGCAAGCACTCTACCCCTTAGCCACCTTCCCAGCCCTAAATATTTTATTAAAAGCAGAAGTAGGCAACAAGGCAAAACAAATTTTCCAAGTACCTAATACTGACCAGATGTAGACCCATAATTCAAATCCAGGTTTTTACCAGGCATATCTGAGAATATTCTGACCTTTCAAGAGCTATTGAGTAGATGATCTCACATTTTCTTCCTAATTATGGTTATAACGGCAATAACATTGCTACAGAATATAAGTATTTTATTTTTTTTCTTTTTCTTCCTTTTATTTTATTTGTGAGAGAATATAAGTATTTTAAATGAAAGGGTCTGGGTAATGACATTGTAAGTGATTTTTATTCCAAATGAAAGAACTGAATGAACATCATTCAGTTTCCATTATTTATTATTCCAGGAGAACAAATCCATGTCAAAGACAGCTGTATTGATGATGAACACAGGCTTTTATCATTAAGTACCTTGAATACACAAGGAATAGTTTGCTATGGATATATAATACAAAATGAATAATTTTTGTGACTAGTTTCTTCCTTGTTGTACCAAAGAAAATTTATTCCCTATTCTAAAACATATATCAATTTGATGGATATTAGTGTTATCAGTATAAAATTGGTGCATATAATATATGCAATATATTACATAACATAAGAATGATATATATAATATATGAATAATTACTGATATTTTATAACTACCATAAATAATACATGTATAAACTGGTTTTAGTATTATTCTGTGAAGGATACAAGGAATGACATCTTTATTTAAATACATGTATTTGTATGTTTTAGTCACATAATTTATTTTTGTGCCAGTACTGAGGCTTGAACTATGCTCTGGATGTTGTCCCTGAGCCATTTCACTCAGAGTGGCTTTATATATCTATCCTCAGATCTTGGCCCCTAAGTAGCTGGGATTACAGACATGAGTCATGTTATATTTTTAATTCCATCCATGGCATGTTCTTACATAATTATTTTTGAATGTTCAATTATATTACAACATTTCATTTCTAAACCAATTCAGGACAAATAACTAATTATTAGATAAAACTATATGTTACATAAAATTCTAAGGACCATACTTTGCTATCAATTTTCAAAGATATTCCTAGTTTAATTCCTGGACAGACAAGTAGAAAAATTAAATTATGTGTGCATAATATATATATATTGTTATATTACATAACATATAAATGATATATTTGTAATATTTGCATAATTAGTGATATTCTATAATTACTATGATAATATTTGTATAAAACTGGTTTTAATTTAATACTGTGAAAGATACAAGGAATGTCAACATCCCTATCTTGCCTCTTTTTCAACAGTATACAAACTATGCTACAAACATATATCTTCAAGAAAGCTCACCTTTGTAATCACATATGCACCTTCAAATATTCTCCTCATCACTATAAACATCCTCTAAGATTGGCTACACTTATCCACTAGAATCATCCTACAACAGCAAACACTGTTATACTTTCTGAATAAAGTTGCTCCTCCTCATCTTCATCAACTTCCAGTAACTTCAGTGAAGAGCCTTTTCTCCTGCTTTGCCTTACACGATATCATCCTTTGTTATTTCCCAGCAAAGAAATTGTGGCGTGCAGGCTTGAGCATTTGTACATTCAGAGCTTCTTTGGTTGTGAATTTTTTCCTTTCCTTTCTTGGTAAGAGACCTGGAATAAAAAAAGCATTTAAGGCAATGAGTTTTAGTGTAAATGAAAACATATTGATTTGAAAATATTAGAAATATTTGTTCTTTTTTATTGTGAAAATACTGTACAGAGGGGTTAAAATTAGATGGACAAGATAATGAGTACATTTCTTATGAAGCATTGTAGCCTCCTGCTTTGTTTCCCCTTCCCATCCCTTCCAAGCCTCCCCCCGCCCCCCCTACCTTATCCTCCCCCCCATAAAAGATGTAAAGTTCGTTTTCGACATGACAACTTGTACTTCTCATTGTTGCAACGGGTCCACATTTATCCTTATTTAAACGACTTGTTTTTCCCCTTCCCCTCCACAAATTATACCGACATCAAATACAGTGAAAGCAGGGGTTATACTGTGGGAGAGGGACATACAAAGCAACAAAGAAATAATCTTATAAATGCGTTAGAAACAACTGCATGAAAGAAAAAAAAACATTTGAATACATATCTTAGGGTTCATTTTCCTAACATCACTTTTTATCTGACCTATTCTGCTTGACTCCTACATATACTAGATATTGCAAATAAGGGAAACCATGGGATGCCCCTTAGTAGATGAATGGATCAAGAAAATGTGGTATATATACACAATGGAATTCTATGCCTCCATCAGAAAGAATGATATTGCCTCATTTGTTAGGAAATGGAAAGACTTGGAAAAATTATATTAAGTGAAGTAACCCAAGCCCAAAGAAACATAGGTCCCATGAAATATTAATTCTTTAAATTTATTTTTCATTCAAATACAATAGGGGTGATTTTAGTGGTGCATGCCTTTAAATCTAGCTCTTTAGAAGGCTGAAAACCGAGGATCATAGTTTCAAGCTAGACTAGTTAAATGGACCACGACACACTTATCTTCAACTAAAAACCAAAAAAGCTAAAAGTTGAGCTGTGATTCAAATGGAAGCCTGCCAGCCTGAGCAATAAGGAAAAGTAAAAGAACCTAGGCTCTGAATTTAACTCATTGTACTAGCACACATATTTTATGTATGTATGGTTCCTAAAATATTCTGTGAGTTAATTTGTTGAAACCTGGTCATAGATTAAATATGAGTTGTGAAAAGTATGCAAGTTTGAAATGACTGCCAGCTATTTTGACAAGACAACTAGAAGAGTTATCACTTAATTAAATAGTAACGCGGAATAGGTATGTATATAAATACCAAAGCTCACTTTGAGATCTTTTTAGTTTGTTAAAATCAGTAGCTAGTTGTCAGTAAACAGGATGATATTAAGGACTTGAATTAAAGAAAAAAACAGAGCTGGAGAGAAAAAAACAGAAATAATTACATGTATTCAGTGATAACAACCATGAGAATGAACATTACAAAACTAAGCCCTGGGATACACAAATATGTAAAACATGACAAATGAAGAAAAACAGTAATAAGTATGTAATGCAGATTTATATGGATAGGTATTTTTAATGTTTAAGGGCTACGAAGTGAGTATGTGATGACCTAAAATTTAAGAAATTGGTAAGGTCAATTATCCCTTGGGCCAAACATAGCTAATAGTTTAAGTAAAACACGGCCACAATATTGTGTCTTGATTTACCAAAGTAAAAACAGGTCAATATTTGGAAAGTTATTTTTTGGACATGTGGTTGGTGTGACAATTACTGTCGTTTGTTCAAGTGTCAGTAGAAGGGTACAATTTTAGCACAATGATAGAAATCTTTCAGGGATCTGGTAAATTTTCCCTCTGTCTTCAATTTCCTTTTTTTCTGAGAACTAAAATATCATTACTGGAAGCCAGTCCCAAATTGTGCCTTTTCCAAGTTATCAGATATTCAGTCCATCACATGCCAAAATAATAGAGAATGGGAACAGGTCTACATTGAGCACTCACAGTAGACAGGTCTCTGGACTTTCTCAGGAAGAGCTTTCTGCCATTGTGGGATGGATAGGGGTGGATAATATACAAAACAGACATCATAGATTGAAAGTATTGTGCTAAGTTGACACTTGAAATATTGGATTTTTTAACTGCATAGTATTGGTTCTCATGAATCAGTTAATCAGATTTTTTACACAATATGATGTTACTAGACTGTGGAATGCATGTTTATTGCATTTACTTTGTATAACATATTTTGAAATTTGGTATAAATCGTTCATCTTTTTTTTTTTTTGGATATGGATTACTCCTAGTTGTCAATAGTGAGGAAATGCCCTGGAACTTTGTAACTTGAAGTCTTATGTTGCCATGTATCATATCCTATTTTCCTTTTACAGAGTTGGTAAAAAATTATATAAAATTTATTTTTTATTTTATTTCTTATCTATTACAGAATTTGAACTCAGAGCCTGGGCACTGCTTCTGATGACTTTTGCTCAAGGTTAGCTCTCTACAACTTCGAGGCACAGAATCAATTTTAGTTTTCAATGATTAATTGGTGATACGTGTCCCGAGGGGACTTTTCTCAACTTGGCTTTGAACTGTGATCTCATATTCCAACCTCCAGATTAGCAAATATTACAGGCATGAGCTACCTCCACCCGGTTATACGTAATTTAAACTGTAGTTTCTGAAGTGTTTCATCCTACATTGAATATTTTTTCTTACGAGCTTTCTAATAAATATGTAATCTATTCAATTTTGAAAAGTACTGTGTACCTCCCACTTATTTGTGGCATTTCTGAAATCCAAGTTTCTCAGTGTGTCAGGGTGGATACTTTTGCCTGTAATAAGTATGTTGAACACATAACATCTGGCTACTTACAGAACAAAGGATGTGAAGCTAGAGTAGCCAGATAAAGAACTTCCAGGACAATTCAATGGCAACTCATGTACTCTCTCTGTAGGTGAATAGGCAGCATAGAAAAGAAATTCTTATATGTGTGCACATAGGTGTTCACTTCTTTATCTGTTATTATAGTTTTAGATATATTCACTAGTATAAAACAATATTTCATATATATATATATATGCATATATATATATATATGCAATAACAGTTTCCAAAATCCAGGGAACCACCTCCATGGGAATCGCTTTCCTAGGTTGCTCTTTGGGTAATAAGAATGAAACGTGGAATTGTCCTCTTGTAGAGAACTTACTCAGAGATTTAAGCATTTTTCTTTTAATATGTTGCTTGTTCCTAACTCTAAAATTAGGAAGTCTGTTAATATATATGTTATATTATAGTATATTTAATATATTATATATAATGTATAATATATTGTTTATTATGAAATATATTTCATATAATACCTGAGAATATTATATATTTATGAGGAAAAATACAACAAACGTATCAGTCCATACTTTCATAGCCATGATTAGCTTCAGTACAGTTAGGCACATTACATCTCAACAGGAAAATTCTACTGAAGTTCTGATCACTTTGAGCTAGATAAGAATTCCTGTAAAAGAAGCCTCTACTCAATTATGAGAAAAGATATGTTTGGAAGTTTAGTTTAGTTTTTTCGTTTTGTTTTGTTTTGTTTTTATGGCCATTCATGAGGCCTGAACTCTTGTCCTGGGCGCTGTCCCTCACCTCTTCAGCTCAAGGTTAGTGCTCTACCACTTGAGCCATAGCTCCACTTCTGGCTTTTTCAGCTTATGTGGTGCTGAGAAATAGAACCCAAGGCCTCATGCATGCCAGGCAAGCATTCTACCACTGAGCCACCAACCTAGCCCACATTTGCAAGTTTTTGAGAAGAGGAATTTGGCATTTGCTTTGCATCCTTGATTAGTCATGAATAGATATCATTTTGCTCCAAATATTGTCTCCTTGTAGGTTCCGTAAACAGTTACACATCAGCCTCATTCCATCACATATCTTTAAGTCCTTCTTTTATTTCTTTTTATCATTATTGTTTTGTTGTTGTTGCATTTCTGATGCTGAAGCTTGAACTCATGGCCTAGGCAGTGTCCCGGAGCTCAATGCTAGTGCACTACCACTTGAGCCATGTACGAAATCTGGCTTTTTCTGTCTGGACATGCTTTGAATCATAATACTCAGATGTCAGCCTCCAGGGTAGCTAAGATCACAGGTGTGAGCCACCAGTGCCAAGCAAGTTCCTCTGTTTTAGATATTATTCTAAAAGCCTCCTATCGAATGTCACTCCTAAGATAGTAAATGGACCTATGCCAATAGTTCCTTCACACTCTCATCTCCTGTTACGTCTATGGTGTATCTTATGCAAATTATATTGAAACTACTTCACTCTTCTCTTCCTAATCCATGATTCTAGATGTGTTAGTAATAATTACTTAAATTTAACGGCTATAAACCCTACATCTCTCAATTATTAATTTCTTTAATTCTTTGAATATGATTATTTTTCAATACAAGTATGAGCTTATACTCACCTTCTTGAATTTACCCCTTGGCATGAGTAGTGCCTGGGCCTATTTTACCTCAAATGCAAGAGGTTGGCAAAAGAATAGCCTATGGTATTCCTGCCTAAGAGTCAGGACAAGTAGTTGAGTGCCTAAAAGAAGCAATGCATTCCTGGCATGGGAAGGGGTGGGAGAGACAACAGCCTAGAGAGCAACCTGACAGTCACAACATTTAACAACTTCTTTGGGAAAACTGATCTCCTGCAAAGTGGCAGTGAGATAACTCATCTAGTGAATTTTCATATATGAAGGAAGTTGTCATGTCTCACTACACAACTCACTTTTAGTCAAAGACAGGGTCATTCTTTTGTGTCCTCCTTAGGCCTAGTCTCATTTTATCTCCATCTTAGACTTTGCCCAGACTCTATTCTTACCAGAAGGTCCCTGGTGAGGAGGAATGTATGATCTCTTGGCTTTTGATTAACCCTATGGGAACTGAGGCCACTTTTAATTTTGATCCTGTTCATTTTGACAAGGCTGTGGTGGGTGGTGAGAAAGCTCATTCTCTGAATTCTTCCTTATTACCAAATCTCTTCAGAGAAAGTCAAGGAATGACAGATTCTGCCTGAGGGAGTGAGTTTCTCCATTTCCAAAGAGGTCAATTAATATCTGATTATGAGGCCCACATGGTGATCCTTCCCCAGATCCTCCGAACTGGAGTGGATGTTACCTCAGACACCAGGCCATCCTCATATTTCTTCAGCTCTTTCTCATGCAACTAAAGGCCACAGGAGTTGAGTTGACAATCAAGAAGAAATGAGAGTAGCAGAATCATTCGCATGGGGAGGAATTAGAAACTCTGGGTGAAAAAAGGCTCAGAAAATATAGGATCACACATCATTTGGGAATCACAGCACAAGATTAGGGAATAAAGGTAATAAATTGCTACCTAAATTAGTAACTCCACTGCTCTGACTACATTGCAAGTGTTCTCTCAAAAGGTAGCTGTCCTATTTTAATGAGGAAAAAGGAGAACATTCTTTCCTCACAAAGTTCTACTAAGTGTCTTCTTCCATAAACCAGGTTGTTCTTACCCTATACTTGTCGGTTACTTTCCTTTGCTGGATTCATTCAATGACAATTGAAAGTGTTATCATCTTCAGAAATGTAATTACATTTTGTTTTAATCCATTTGTTATAAAATAAAACAAATTTTGGGGAAAATATGTCTATGCTATATTTTCTTCCATGCCATAGTTATTTGATGTTATTAAGTATTATTTAATAGTTTCATTTTTAAAACTTCAGGAAAATGTTTTGTTACTGTTAGCATTAATTAGTTGCACCTTTTTTGGTATTTTTCCATATCTGTATATTTGTTATTAAGCTTCTAACATTGTATTTTCCCCCTACTGTTGACTTCTTAAAATTGCCTCAAATTATAAACTCTATATGATAATCTGTATGTGTTCATTAACATATTTAAATTTTTATCTAATATGCACATTTTATATGATATTTTCATCCTATTGTAACTGCTCTGAAATCAATAAGGAAGTCCTTCATTAAAGAAAAAACACAATACCACAAAACTCAGTGAAATTAGGATTAGGTATCTATCCAAAAATATTTAGCAATGATATAGTAGAAATATCCACTTCTCTTATATACCAAAACATGTTTATAGCTATGAAAGGTGCATTTTCTTTATTCTCTCTTTATGGAACATCCAGGTTGATTACACAGTTTGGTTGCTATGAATATTGCTGCCATGAACATGTTTGTTCATTTTGATTTATATTCTTTCAGTAGGGATCCAATTTGCAATAATGGTCTTAAAGATATGTGTCTTTTTTGTATCGAGTAAACTTCCATCATGATCTCCATATGGCTTGCACTAGTTTACAATGCCACACCACCAAACACAATTCCTCAGTTCCTGATTTATTTCAACCTCTCCAGGAGTTTGTTTATTTGCGTGGTGATAGCTATTCTGGTGCGTAAGAATGGGATCGCAGTGACTTTCCTTTTTATTTTCCTATGTATTTCCTATGTGGGTAAGAATCTCAAACATTTCATTTACTTACTAAACACATTGGTAGTTCATTATTGATCAATGTCTTTCTTTTTCTTTGGTATTTGATCAATTTTTAAGTTTTATAATATTTGATTTTTCCCATTCCAAATACTCACTTTGGTAAAAAGATTTTTTTCATTACAGTGGTGTATTGCTTGGATATTTTGATTTTGTGAAGGCTAAGAGAATTTGATATTGTTCTCTCAGTCAAATTATAAGCATGTAAAAATGAAGTGAACCTGATTAAATGAAGTTCTTTCTGCACATTTTCTCCGGTACAGATTTCTCTGATTTAAGAAATGTATATTTTATGTCATACTGGATGCCTAACTAAGTCTGTGTGTGTGGATGATTCAGTAAGAATTGCAGAATTCGCCACATAGATTTCAGAGCAAAGGGTTACAGCTGGTAACAGGGCAATGATTCAGAACACAGCTGAGGCTGAAGCTGTGATCCCTTCTACCTGTGTTCAGCCCCCAATCTCTTGTAATACACCGCTCGCGTCCCATGCTGCTGTTTCTTTTTCTATCCGAAATGTTTCTGGAGCTTCATGTTATTCTTGCCTCATAGTATGCCAACATGAGGGGAGTGAAAGCAAGCAAGGCAGATGTGGCAGAGGAATTTATTTTTTAAAATTGTGTAAATACCATACAGAGGGGTTACAATTACATGGGCAAGGTAATGAGTACATATCTTCTCAAGCATTGTGGTGGCCTCCTTTGATTCCCCTTCCCATCCCTTCCCAACTCTCCGCCCCCACCCAGCGGTCCCTCCTCAGACCCCCCTCCCTCCAAAGTTGTAAAGTTCGTTTTTCAACATAACGTCTTGCACATATTGCTGCAATGGATCCACCTGTATCCCAATTTAAATAATTTGTTTTTTTTTCACTTCTCCTGTACAAAGTATGCCAACATCAAGTGCAGTGAACACAGGGGGCATACCGTGGCGGAGGGACATACAAAGCAACAAAGAAATCATCTTATAACTATGATAGAAACAATCACAAGAAAGAAAAAAAATTGAGTTCTTATCTTGGGGTTCATTTCGCTTAACATCAACTTATCTGACAGTTTCTGCTTGTCTCAGACATGTACTAATTATTGAAAATAAGAGAAACCATGGGACCTAGGCTTCTTTGGGCTTGGCTTACTTCGTTTAAAAATTTTTTTGGTCGGTTTTGGGGTTTGAACTCTGGGCCTGGGCACTGCCCCTCAACTCTTCAGCTCAAGGCTAGCACTATCCCACTTGAGCCACAGTGTCACTTCCAGCTTTTACAGTGTCGCTTCCAGCTTATGTGGGGCTGAGGAATCGAACCTAGGGCCTCATGCATGTAAAGCAAGCACTCTACCACTGTGCTACCTTCTCAGCCCTGGCAGAGGGTTTTTATCTGAAGATCCATCACACTTGGGAGCTTCTGGCTGAAAACTCCAGAAAGACAAAAGTGAAGAAACACAAGAGAAAATGTAAAACAGAAAGCCACAATGTTTAACCCTAAAACCAGTTTCTAGGATAAGGAGACTCAAGAACTGGTGTCACCTCAAGAGAAAGAGGAAATATTCAGGAAGAATGAGAATTAAATATTCAGGAAGAATGGGAGGGAATAGAGAGAAAGAGACCTAGACTACCTAGAGCTGGGACCTCAATGTGAGCTTAATTTTAATATGGGAAACCAGACCCAAGGACACAATACCTTACAATTTTGATTACTCTCTCTCATGCTACAAAGCCTATTCCAGATCTACTTCCACTCAGCATGGTGTCCATTCTGGGACCCAGACTGATTGCTGGAGGTTCCCAGGGGATGCAAAGAGTGAAAACCAAAGGGCTAAAGCTCAGAAAAGACACATGCCATCACTTCTCACATGTCATTTGACAAAGTAAGTTCTACAACCAAGCCTGGTATCAATGGGGATGGGAGTAGATATTGAAAGCATTATAATAATATCTACTATTATTATCATATAATAATCTAACATCTATTGTTTCATCAAAGGGAGAGAGATAGCATTTCTCCCTTTTTAGGAGTATGGGACAGGGTATTCTATAGAATGTTCTTCAATTGGGGGCTCTCTGCCGCGGACCGGCTCTGTCGGGAAGATGGAGGATACCTAGGGGAGGAACCTGGAATAGGGGGGGAGATGGCAAACAGACAACTCACACACATTAGGAGTGGATGCTGAGTGTGATTTAATGCAGAGGATAGCAAACTTTTATAGCAAAAGTCTCCATAAGAATGGGCAAAAGGTTACACAATCTTGCTGCAGGGCTTCATTCTTGGGTGGTCACCAGCTGGTCACCTGAAAGGCACTTGTTTCCGGCT
Source organism: Dipodomys merriami (assembly GCF_024711535.1). Lineage (NCBI taxonomy): Eukaryota > Metazoa > Chordata > Mammalia > Rodentia > Heteromyidae > Dipodomys > Dipodomys merriami. The sequence goes on along the minus strand of NW_027203737.1, from coordinate 4,877 downwards.
TATCTCTAAGAAATATAATGGGTTTCGATGTTTGTCACCATCTAACCATTACCTTATTTCTATAGAGGCCTTAATTGTCCCATAAGATCTTTCCTGTTCCTTCTTTAATAGTAAGGTTATGGAGGCCTAGATCTAGCAAGTCTCTTAGTAAATAAAAGAGAGTAACAGGAAGTTCTTTCTCCTAAGTAGTTATCTCAGCAATTGCCATACATTCTTTCTGTTCTAGCCGTGCCTACAGCTTCTTGTAAATCTCTTACAGACAATTCCTTCTGCTGAAGTGACTTCATGAAACCCATTTACTTATGACTTGTCTACTCGCCTCCTTAAGAGGGATTTCAGGGTAGCACTTAACTCTGGTGAGTTAGTCATATTTTTAAGACACTCATCAGATGTTGGAGTCGTCAACACTCTTAAGAAAGAGCTTTGAATAAAGGAACATTGAGCATGAGTAAGTACAATGAGCAGCATAAACAGTAAAAGCTTAATAGGCACTCTTATACAGTGAAGAAAAGAAAAGAAAAGCAGAAACACATCTTTCCCAGGGGTTTGCCAGCCTTTCCAGGAGTAGGCCTCTTTGAAGCCCTATTCTCCGAGGTAGACTTCGGTGAAGTCCCAATACTCAGAGATAGGTCTCTGTAAAGCCCCATTCTCTGAGGTAGACTTCAGTGAAGTCCCAATACTCAGAGATGGGTCTCTGAAACCCCATTCTCAGGTCTGAAAGCTGGTTTCCCATGCTAAGCAGACTCCACTGGAGTAGGCGTGTCAGCTCTCTGAAACTCTTCTCCCAAGATTGTGGCTATGAAGTTTCAGAAAGGAGAATTACAATGGAAAAGTGAGTTCTCAAGCTGGGTACTGATGGCTGACACCTATATTCCGAGCCTGAGATCTGAGGATTATGATTTGAAGTCAGTCTGAGCAGGAAAATCCATGAGATTCATCTCCAATTAAACAAAAAGAGCCAGAATTGGATTTGTGTCTCAAATGTTAGAGCATTAGCTATGAGTGAGTGGGGGGTGGACAGAATCTTGGTCCTGAATTTAAACCCAGGATTGGGGGATGAGAGGAAATGTGTTCTCAGTGCATGAAATCAAGGGTGTATGGTCAACATCACTATTGATGTTAACTTTGGGGTAGAGTTGATCAGTTTTATTCTGGACATGATTTGTTCCATTCTTCTCTGTCCTGTACACTTTAAAAGTAATAGCTTTGAGCAATCTATACCTAAGGTGTGTAGATTGCACTGAAGCACTGGTTTCATTTTTTTCTACTTACAAAATGATACATAAGTAGTTTACAAAGGAGTTTTAATTTAATATGTTGGTTTGTCTTCTCTATCTCACCCCCTCCATTTACGTGGTCACATTTTCACACATGTACATTGAATATTATGACTGGATTCTCCCACTGGACCAGTTTGGCAAAGAAATTTCTTCATTGTACAGGTAAAGAAGATGAAGAGGACTACAAGCCCAAGACAGCATAGCTATTACTTTGCATTGAGACTATTTGACTTACAAAATCTTCACCAAAAGAAGCATTATAAAAAAGAACATGGCCAGGAACTAGAAGCATCTATCTTTGTGTGTGTGCTGGTTTTGGGGCCTGAGTGCTGTCCCTGAGCTGCTTTGCTAAAGGTTAGTACTCTACCACTTGAGCCACAGTACCACTTCCAGCTTTATGGTAGCCAATTGGAGGTAGGAATCTCATGGACTTTCTATCTTGGGCTCATTTTAAACCACAATCTTCAGACCTCAGTCTCCTGAGTAGCTATGATTGCTGGTGTGAGCCACTGGCAGCTAGCAAAACATCTCTTAGTTGTCCCAATTAAACATGTGAAGCAATAGATCATTTGATACTGGTGACACTCAGATAATGATTCCTCTACTTGTTCCTTTCTGGTGTTATTACTGGTGTGATAATGCTTGCTAAGGTTTATATCACTGTGCAAACATTGCTCCATTTTGTTCAGTAAACAGCTTTTCAGGACAGGAGAACTGTGAGAGGAGAATATGGGATGAAAATTTTATCTGTACTTCTTGTGGCCTGGCAAAAGCTTCTCAGAATGTTTGTAAGCAGAAATAAGTGTCCACTTCGGCCGAATAAAATGAAAGACACACACCTGACACAGAAGCAGTGCCACAGAAGGACAAACGGGAAAACTCATCCAGGCTCAGAACAAAGCATCAGTATGAGTTGTTCAAGTGCGTGAAAATTTGTGAAGATTGTCTTTCTAACCATGGAGAGATCATTCAATGCTGGCATTTACAATATGTTCCAGGACTCATATCTGTTTAGGGCTCTTTCCTCTGAATCATCTTTGATAAAGACAGAAATGAGAATTTAACAATGGAACCTAATTATGTTTTCTGAATGAGATTTCATCTCTTTCACAAATCAAGTAAGGGTTGTAATGAATGACTTGGATTTCCTGAGAGAAATACATGTTTGATTCCTTGTTTCTATTAAGCTTATCAACTGAATAACTTTACATTTGTAAGCTGTAATTATAACAAATATGAAATAAGTTTTTTATTTTTATAGGAGCAACCCAGTTTCCTTTTCAATAGAAAATATTTATCTGGCTTCCAACCAAAATCTTTACATCTCAGCCTCCAGAGTACGTAGGATTGCAGGCATCAAATATTTTTGGTATGGAAAATCACTATGATATAGAACATGAGGAATGAAAAATTTAGACTAACAAGAAATATTTTGAAAACATTAACAAAACTGAAGTTATCACAAACTTGCCTGCTTCAGTGAGGAGAAAAATGAGAAAGAAGTTACAGAGGCAGAGAATTGGAGACTAAAGAGAAGTGAGTGAATAGTTCTTTGTTAGAAGAGCTACTGAAGATTTCTTTTTAAGAAAATTCAGCTTGATATAGTGGTGCATGTCAATAATTCCAACTACTTATGAGCTAGACTCTGGAAGGTATAGGAGGTTTGCAGTTGGTATGGTAAAAGTATAATACTGAGACTTCAATATTTAAAACACACTGGTGACACATGGTGATAAGAGAGGCAGAAGTTGGAGGGTCATGGTTTGAGGCCAGCCTAGGCAGTTAATAAGAAACTATCTGAAAATCAATCTAAAGCTAAACAAAGTGCTAGGTGTATGGATCAAGAACAATTATTCAGCAAGTTTGAGGCCCTGAGTTCAATCCCTTCTCCTGAGAAAAAGAGACAAGAAAAAGGAAGAAAGATTATAATACAATTTTCAAGATATTTCCTTTGCAGCTTTCTGCTATAATTTCCTTCTTCAATTGCCTTAAAATGTTTACAAAATCACTTACACAAATGACTACCAACATTTGGGGAAATCACAAGGAAGTCTTTGCAACCAGCTTTGTAACAGAGCAATTTTGTCAAGCAGATTTCAATGAGCAGGAAATGAGAGATAATGGGCACATGAAATTGCACTTCATAGCTATGTGTCAGAATGTGAGGAGCTCATAAAGAGGATTTATTTCTTAAGAGAAGAGGAGGATTATGTTGATTTATCAACTTGAAAAATTACAGTAAATTGTATTGCTATTTGGGATACAATTTCAACCAAGGTGTTAAACCAATAAAATTATGGTTGAAATTTTTATAAAAGCTGTAAGATAATTTTTTCATAGATTTTTACAGAAGCTATTCAACAATTGTTGGATAAATCACAATAATGCAAAAATGTGTTCTGTGTCATCTGATGGTGTTACCTATCTCATCATCTAGGGTTGGAAGAATGTTATCTTCATTTTAAAAATGCAGAAATGGAGGCACGAGGAGAGTTGGTGTGTTTCTGAAGGCTGAGGTGTAAATGACAATTGAGATTGAGCAGAACTAGAATCCATGGCTCAGATTTAATTCATGATTTGGAAACCCCGTGACTATACTAATATCTAAAACTCTTGTGCTAGCTGGGTGACATTTTACATGTTTCTTAGAGTAGTCATCTGTTTTTGAGAATTAAAGAATATACCTTGGGAAGGTGGTTCAGTGGTAGAGCACTTGACTTACATGCCTGAGGCCCTGGGCTCAATTCCTCAGCACCAAATAAGCAAAAAGAAAAAAAACTGGAAGTGGCATGTGGCTCAAGTGGTAGAGCACTAGCCTTGAGCTGAAGAGCTGAAGGACAGCTCCCAATCCGAGTTCAGGCCCCACATATGGACCACCCCCCCAAAAAAAGAATATACGTTTTGTGAAGTATTGTGCACAGAACATGAAACAATAATTCCCTGAATTCTGAAGTTCTTTATGTATTTCCCTTTAAATTATTATTTTTAAGACTCAAGATAGTGAAATTATTAACATTCTTTACATTCCAGAAAGCATTATTTGAACCCATTTGGAACAATTTCTACAATAGTATTGTAATGTATGGGCTTTTGATGTGCTTATTTGCCTTCTCTCTGTATCTGCTTAATTAGGTTATTTATTGTATGATTCATGTATTAAGAGTTCTTTATATATTATGAATAAAAGCTATTTGACAAGAATTTTATATTTTGCTTCATTATATTAGCAAAAATGTCTGCTTTGTGTTTGAATAGACTACAGGTTTATCTGAGGATGTGCAGGACAAGAATTAAGTCACATAAAGAAGAACGAAAGAGAGGAAAAGGTGAAAAGGATAAGAAAGGAAGAAAAAAGATCAGAAGTTCAGAAGAACTAAACAAAAAACAAAAAGTTAATTTAAAAAGAAAAAAAAGAGAAAGAAAACAAAAAAAGAAAGAAAAACACACTCACATATCCCTAAAATAAAAATTATAAGAGGAAAAAAAGTTATTGGAAAACAATTTTTTTTTCAAAAAAGGCAAAAATTAAACATTAAAAAGAGTTTTAGAAAAGAGAAAAAAAAATATATAAGGTACCAAAAAAAAAAAAGAAGAAAA